>NC_049170.1:77606403-77848903 GCF_009769625.2 Cygnus olor | reverse complement strand
TTGTAAATCTCTAAAGATCTGATTCATATTAATATGGAAATTAAATTTTAAAAAGCTAATGTTGGGCTTTGCAGTCTGCTCTACTGCATCCCAAGCGCTTGCATTTTGACAGAGCTCAAATGCTTCATTGGTATTCCAGAGGAGATCACCTTTATTTTAGTTTGGAAAGTAATGGACTATTTGCTTAATATATATATATTAGAACTATTATTGTTTCCGTAAAACTCTGGGAATTGCTTCTCTGCCAAAGCATCCCTGAAACTGCCTTGCACCTCATATATTGTTCAGCGTGGATGAGTCATACAGGCCTCACTGGAATTCCAGCAAAGGGATTACACATTGTCTATGGCTAGCTGCGTGCCACTGGATTTTCTTTCTCTAATTCACATTGAATATGGCTGCTCTGAGGGATAGTCTTGCTCTGCAGTATGCTCCAGACACTCCAGGTCCCTTCCTTAACCAGGACAGGTATTTGGCCAAACCATGTGGTGTAGAGTTCCTCCCACCCAGATCAGGATAGGGGCAGAGCATCTGGTCCCAGAAACCAGGATGTACTCACCATTCCCAGCTGCAGATAAAATTATTTATAAGATGGTATAATTTCAAAATAGGAATATTTTTTCTATAAATAAAGCTTTCAACAAAATAGTAAGTCCCTTATATATATGTAATGAATAGTCTAATCCACCTTTCTTGTACTCATTTTTTTCTGAAAATAAATAAATAAATAAATAAGTATACCTTGTTTCAGAACTCTAAAATGACTAACAGGAAGAATCTGGTATACGCAGAGCTTGTGTTGAATTCAGACTTTCACCCTCAATGTGCAGCAAGCATGTATTGCACCATGCTAGATCAGAAGTACAAACCTATCATACAGACCTAGTGATGAAAGTGGCCTGTATGACTGCAGTTGCACACTAGAATGGAAATCTGATAGAGACTAATATATGTTCATGTAAACACTATACATCTGTAGGGAGCTCTGACCCTCTTTGGCTGGAAAGGTGCTAAATGAAAACACCTGCCTTAAGTAAGTGCCAGGTCTTCCACACATCAACAGTCTATATCAAGAAATGAATCATAATCTGAGGTTTTTCTGTGGGTAAACGTGACATTTTTTTCCTCCTAAAAATATTCGAACTTTTCAAAGTCGTATTTTCTGGAAAATAATGGATTTTACTCGTAAATCAAAACTCTGGAGACAGGTTTTTGAGAAAAGAAGCACTGTAATTTGCATTCACGGGTTCATGAGGAGGTATTCTTGCTGTTCAATATTCCTCTTTGACTGAAGCCTTCAGTGCTCTGTAGATTCCTAAGAGGTATCTTTAAAGAAATATCAAGCATAATCATTCAGACAGGTAGATAATATATACATCTTCATGGCATGTGTCAATTTCTGTCTTAAGCAAATCATTCATTCAAAATAGAGAGCATATTATAATTCAGGAAATCCTAGTGGAGCAAGTCATTATAATTAGAACTCCTAAACTGCAGACTTACAAAAAGAGTAGTTTTGTGTTCACATAGGTCAAGGAGAGATCTCTTTCTTTGGGAGTCATTCTTTCCTGCTCTGTCTTTTCCTCAGCTGAAGCAAAAATTTCTAAGCAGCTTGTTATCTGATGTATCTAAAGCAAATATATCCGTAATGGATGGCAGCCAATAAATTCTTTTCAATGTTTTACAGTAAAGGGCAACTGAAACAAACAGCTGCAATTTGTTTGATGATGTTCATCAAGGTTTTGTTAACAGCAAATAGCATATACCCAGGATATATTCATATTATTTATCTTTGAGTACTCTTAATAACAGGACATAAAAATTTTATAGAGTTGGATTACATAAAAAGGACCATTGTTTGACTTGGTAATAAGGTTATATAAAAATAGGCTAGGCTAGCTCTTCAGTTTGCAATTGGTCTTCAAAAGTTTAAGTTGTTTGAGTTCACATATTGTCAATTGAGACAGCAAATGATTTCACTACTGCAAGTTTGCTTTTATATAAAGTCTTTTAAGTTTTAGACCTCATTTCACCTGTGGTTCAAATAGGGGGACAGTGTGGTAACTGAGACCTGAGACAGATGGTATAGGATGGCAAGGCTGCCTTTATGCTTCCTGTATAATCCTGGCCTATATGAATCCTTGAACACTATTCTCTGTCCACTCAGTTCTGGAAAGGGAAATTCAGGGAATGTACAGGAAATTCTGTTCATTCCTTTGTGGTCAAGACAACGCAGATGTTACATGGGAAGGTTTTCTGAAGATGGGTAGCACCAGAACATCTACAGGCAATGAAATTATCAAGCAAACATTAAGACTAATTGATAGTGAGACTGACTTTGTAGCTATAAATTATTGGCATTAAGTACTTCCCAGGCACTGACAAAAAATACGCTACAAAGACCAGAAATGTTAGAATCAAGTAGAGGAGATAACCTGTAATAGGGCGCCAGGGTTTGAAGTACAGCTGAAGACGATGAGACCATGCTAACTTCTGACTAGTAACTTCTTGCTGGTTAAGCAGTTGGTGAAGGACAAGGATGTTGTACAGGATGTCTTTGTTCCTTCAGAACTTCTACAAAAGACATCTGAAGTATTAATTAGTAACAGGTATTCTCAATAATGTGCTTTTTGCCTTGCAAAAGGAACTGGCTAAGACTGGATCTTCTTGCACTTCATACAAATGATAGGACTTAATTGAAAATGGGTTAAATCTTCCAAAACTCCTACACTATATGAAGAAGATACATTAACAAGAATCTAATCCTAGTTATCATGACCTGGTTGAGACTGTTAAAAAAAAAAAAAAAGTAATACTGTGTACATTTGGAGCAAGACACAAAATATTTGTGTCATGTGAACACAAACAAGAAAGGGTTCTTCAGATATATGAACAGTAAGTAGAAGCACAAGGAGGACAAAAGCTCATTACTGAAAAGGGAAGGGAGATTAGTTGCTAATAACTCTAACAAGACAAAGGATCTCAATATCTTCTTTGTCTCTGTCTTTACTGGCATAGCTGGACCCCAGATCACATGATAAATTGACTATAACAACACATGTTAATGCACCAGTAGTGCAAGAAGGTCTGGTCTGTGGCCTCTTGAAAGAGCTCAACCCATGTGAATCTATGGGCCCAGGCAGAATCTACTCGAGAATGTTAAGAGAAGTGGCTGACATTGTTGCAAAGCCACTGTCTGTACGTAATCTGAAAAGGAATGGAGATCAGGGGATATCTCTGAAGAGGTATCTTGCTAGAAGAGGGCAAATGTCATACCTACCTACAAGGGCCCAGAAAAGAATACAGGAAATTGCAAGCACATAATTACTGCTTTCCTCTTCTTTTTATTTATCCTACCAAGCTTTACTTAATCAATCTCCTATAATTTCATCTTCTTTAACTGTATCTTCCTTAGTTTTGCTAATGCAGAATTATTCACTAGGAGAGCACAGATGTAAGTTCTGGAGTAACTCTAGATGCTATGTAGTTATCCATTGATCGTTTGTATTTCTCCTGGCTTCAGCCATGACTTCTTGTTGTGCTTAATATGATGGACTCACATAACATCTACCTCCAAGATTCCTCTTGATAATCCACATGGTGAAATAAACTCTCTTTACATAGTAGAAATTGCCTAGAGTGAGTTTTGTTAGTTTTGTACAGAAAATCTAGCATTGGCATTTATGGCTTTATCAGTTGATACAGTTCTGACAACAACAACAACAACAACAAAACTGAGCAATGATTTCCTGGTGGAAATCAGTTTTATTGTAATTTTTGCAAATTACATTTGCAAAACCTGGTGGGAAAAGTCCTGGGACTGGTGTACTACAATGGATAGTTATAGATCCCTTCAGAAAGGGTAGGCAGGGCAGGTGAGGCATGGGGTAGTGCTGTATGTAAATGGAGGGGCTGGGCCATTGTGGTTGGTGATGACAGGGAGAGAGCCTCTGAGTACAGATTAAGGAACAAGCAAATAAAGGGGTTATTATTGTGGGAGTCTTCTATAGGCCACCCAGCCAGGATGATGACACCAATTCTTTAAGGAGCTAAGAGATACATCAAAATCATCTGCCCTTGTCATTATGGGGGACTGCAACTTGCCAGACATTAACTGGGAATATCACACAGCTGATACAAACATGTTCAGCAGATTCCTAACACACCTTGGTGGTAACTTCTTGGTACAGATACCAAGGAAAATGCCCTCCAGATCTGTTGCTTGTGAACAGAGAAGGTCTTCTGGTTGAAGTGGTGATCGGTGGTTGTTTTGGACATAGTGACCATGAAGTAGTCGAGTTTAAAATCTTTGGTGATAAGAGAAAAACTACAACCAAAACTTCAACCCTGGATATGGGAAGAGCATACTTCAAGCTGCTCAGGGAACTAGTTAGTAAGGTTCCTGGGAAAATACTTTTGAAGTCATTGGGGCTCATCAGTACTGGTCACTTTTTAAGTATCACTTCTTAAGAGCCCAGGGAAAGTAAATTACAAAATGTAATAATTCAAGCAGGTAGGGCAGAAGATCAATTTGGCTGAGCAGGGATCTTCTTCTAGAGCTTAGGCAGAAAAAGAGATTTTAAAGAAGGGTGAGAAAGAAGACCTTGGTAATTACGGACCTGTCAGTCTTGTTTCAGTGCCTGGCAAAATTGTGAAGATTATTCTGAGAGTTATTGAAAGACATTGCAGTCACTGGTGACAGCCAACATGGGCTTAAGAGGGAAAAGTCCTTTTAAATGAAATTGATTTCCTTTCATGACATGGTTACCTACCTAGTTGAACAAGGTAAGCCAGTTGACGTAATCTTTCTGGATTTCAGCAAAGCTTTAGATACTTTTTCTCACAGTGTCCTTCAGGACAAAATATCCAGAAAACAGCTAGAGAAATATGTAATGCGATGGGTGAACAATTGGCTGATGGTTATGGTAGTGTTATAGTAATTGAGGGTTAAACACTTAGTCAAAGTGTTATAGTAAATGGGGTTACATCTGGCTCTCAGCTAGTCACTAGTGGGGTTCCCCAGGGCTCCATTTTAGGGCCAGTTCTCTTCAATGTTTTCATAAATGACTTGGATGCAGGACTTGGAGGTATACTATACTAAGTAAGCTTGTGAACGACATTAAACTGGATGGAGCTGTTTACTCCCTTGAGGGTGGAGAGATCTTGCAGAGAGCTCACAACAAATTAGAGGGCAATCACCAGCTACATAGAGCTTAACAAGACCAAATGTTGGATTCTGCACCTGGCATGTGGCAACCCTGAATCTATGTACAGACTTGGGGGGCAAGAGACTGGAGAGCAGCACCACAGATAGGGATCTGGAGGTTCTAGTTGATGGCAAGTTGAACATGAGATAACAGTGTGCCCTGGCAGCCGAAAGGGCCAGCCATATCCTGGGGTGCATCAGGCACAGAATTGCTAGCCGGTTGAAGGAAGTAATTGTCCTGCTCTACTCTGTGCTCATGTGGCCTCACCTCGAGTTCTGTGTGCAGTCTTGGGCACCACAATATAAGAAGGACATAAAACTATTAGAGAGCATCCAAAGGAGGGCTACAAATGTGATGAAGAAGGCAAGATGTATGAGGAAGAGCTGAAGTCACTCAGTTTCTTCAGCCTACGAAGGAGGCGATTGAGGGGAGGCCTCATGGAGGCCTACAGCTTCCTCAAGGGGGAGTGGAGAGGCAGGCGCTCTGCTCTCTCGGGACAGCTCCAGGACCTGAGGGAATGTCATGGAGCTGTGACAGGGAAGGGTCAGGCTGGGTGCTAAGAAAAGGTTCTTCACTGAGAGGGTGGTCGGGCACTGGAGCAGGCTCCCCAGGGCAGTGGTCATGTCATCAAGTCTTCTGGAATTCAGGAAGCCTTAGGACATTGCTTTCAGACATATGATTTGATTTTGGGGTGATCTTGTGTAGAGGGAGGAGTTGGACTCAATGATACTTCTGGGTTCCTTCCAACTCACAATATTCTATGATTATATGATTCTATGAATCATCTCACACTTGAGATAACTTTTTAAAAAAACTCTGATATGTTTATCCCTCCAGTGACTTCATTGTTATCAGCAACATCTGGTGGGATTAGTTGGCCAGTTGATAGACTGGCAAGATCTTTCTGGTAGTACCCATTGGATTATCCAGTTTTCTTAAACTTTTATACTATGGTTTAAAGTGTTCAAATGCCACATTCCTGGAGATTTGCAGGAATTAGTAACGTGTTATCCAGTTATGTCAGATTTCTCAGTAGTCTCATGAAAGTGTTTCACTGCTTAGAAATTAGGCAACACCTGTTAACAGATTCTGTTTAAGACTAATTCTCACCTGAAGTCTGAGTGTTTTTGTTTGCTGTCTCTATTATTGCCTAATGTATTGTGATTCTCCAGGCTGTGCCACCAAGCTTCCAATATGAGTAACTAACAAATACATCTGTCACCTCTGCAGATTTGCATAGTATATAGGAGACACAGTTTGGATTGCATTTCAAAATGCAGGGAATCATGATGCAGGTGGGATTCAGACAGAGCATCTGTACCTTTTCCTTGCTTCTCATGAACCTAAGCAAAATGTCAAATCAGTGTAAGGAATCCAAAATAGTGAAAGGCTTCTTTTAGCATCCTCTCTTTGATAACTGAGGTGCCCTTCAAATAGATAACATGCTTTGTGAAAATGAGTAATTATAAAAGACTTAATCAAAAAGCACTTAGCAGATGTTATCTCAAGCACTGCTGATACATTTAAGTGTATCTTCCAAGTGGGCAACATCAGCAATATAATTATCTTTTAGGCAAGAAGGAAGTTCACTCCATGTTAATTTAAGAAGTGTTTTATATGCAAGTTCAGCATTTACATGTTCTCCAGTGACTGGTTCATAACAGCTGATGAAGGGCAGGTTTATTTTAGGGGAATGATTACTGGAGCAGATGATCGTGTTTCTTATAAAACCTCACTAAAACAGCACTGCAAACCAGCAACGAGATTATCTCTTGAACCAAATCTGGTATTATTTTGGTATGGAAACAGGAAAACAGGCACAGGAAATCAGTGTGTTAATCTTTTTTTTTTTTTTTTTCTTTTTTTTTTTTTTTTCCCTGTGTATTGTACTGACAGTTACAGTATATTTCCTTTCCTGCACTGGTAATGGAGGAAATTCATTTTTTTCTGAGCACTGCAATAAGAAAGAAACAATATGGCTACATGGATTACTCTCTACTTACTTTCTGCAATATTAGCCAATGCTTTTCTAGATGCTAATCTAGTAAAAGAAGACAAAAAAACAACTTCCTCTACACAAGGCTGCATTTTTCCTCAGATCTGTCTGCTTGTTGATTGTTTTTTTGTTTGTTTGTTTTTCAAACTTGAGTGGCTTCTGTATAGACAAGGTTGAATATTTATTGTGGAATGGAATAATAGTATCTGCTTCTGATAGCTAAATGACATGAACAATGTTCCAGATGCTTGAATGGGTGGAGTGTTCAGGGCGTTCCTGCATGTTAACGTTTTGCATGTTCAAAAAAACAATATTCATGCTATGATATTTTGACTCATGTGGATTCAGAACACTGGGTGAGGGATATTATTTTTTGCTTTACTGGACTGATTAGCTGAGAATTTCCCTCTGTCCTTATGACAATGTTGAAAGAAAGTACCTACCTAAGACACTACTGAATCTTTACTGACACTACTTACTGAATCTTTATTTGATTTTTAGACTGAAGGAGGTCATGACTCATTTACTCCTCATACTTAAATGTCATCTTTCAACTATAAACTTGCTTTACTTAAAATTTCTTGTGTGTGTTATTTTTATTTGGTTTATTTCAACTCCATCTTTAGTACTTCAGGCAAGCTTTTTTGACTAAGCAATAAATTAACTATTTTTCAACTAGAAATATGTAATGTGTCTATAAAAGTCCTGCTAGTTTATGACACATATAACCTCTTGATTATTATTATTTTTTTTTCATTTACTGACTTTCATATAACTTCTAAACAGCAGTAATACTTCCGTGAGGCCAATAATTCTTTATATTTTCAAATTAGCAAAGATATTACTTCTGGTGAACATAAGCATTTTTTCAAAGGTACTGTTTTCTTTTGCAGGCTGTTCAGAATCTGGCTAACATCACTCCTTTCTGCATTGTTATTTTGATTTCTTCACTGCCGGTGCACAAACGAGCATTCTGATGAGAAAGAGCTTCTTTACCAATAATCTCTTTACTGTGTAAATTGAGTTTATCTACCTTTTCCTCCATGTTTCAGATTCGCAAGTCTCCACCTGCACATGATGCATTTTACGTAACTGGATTCTTGCTCCTCTTTGCTTCATTTAGGTACTTGCATTTCTAAGCTAAAACATGTACCTCTTATGTTTATTCACTTGGAGCTTCACTGACTTTCTGTAGATAGTATCATTTTAGCCTTACACTTTTGAGAGAAGAATATTCAAAATTTGGTTAATGTGAATATGCTCACTGTTTCTGATGATATATTGTCTGCATTATTTCACCCTCTCTGAAGTTTTTAGTAATGCTAAAACTGGAATATGACTGAATCTTGGGAAAGAATGCCTTGAATTTATGTCTCAAAGTGACTTTCAATTGACACATGAATCTTCTGAAGTTCTGTCAATTTTTCACATCTTTCATGCACATTTGAAAGATGCATATAAACTGTATCTTCCATGTCTAGTTCCGTAGATTAGACACACTTCAAACCTGCAATAAAATATTGCATTGATTATGTCTTACATTATGCAAATGAGAGATAGCAGCAATATGTAAGAAGCCCACTCTTGTGTTGTGAAGTAAAATTTTAGTTCACATAAAATAGAAACTGTGTTAAAACATATAAATAATCTTCCCTGACTCAGAGTTTGCCACCTCAAATGATACTTGCTATGATTGCCTCATTGCCTATAGCTCTGAGTGAGTTAGAGAGCTAGAAATAGTATAACTATAATGAAAGCATATTAGCATATCCAATCCAAAAGCATGTTAACAGAAGCAATAACCCTCCTCCTGAACAATTCCTGGGATGAGATTCTCAAATTCAATTTATTTCTCATGGTCTAACTAAACATAAAAAAGCTGAAAAAACTCCTTATCTGAATCTGAGTAATTAAGTATGGTTTCACCTATGTTCTTTTAACGGAAAGAATACAAATTCAAGAATTCAAGTAAGATATTTTTTCCTTTTGTTTGTCACCTGCATAATGAATGGATAGTTTTTGAGTGTTTATGTAACAGATATTTTAACATTTGGCCTAATTATAATTTTTCTAGAAAAAACATTTTTATTTCGCAATGAATATATGTTTTCCATGTCCTAAATGATAGGTTTTGATCTTTCAAACATATTACTTTACAAAAATGGTCTACTTTTTTTTTTTTTTTTTTTTTTTTTTTTTTTTTTCCCTAGCAGAAGTCATAGCAGGTAAGACAAAATGTTTATAGTTTATATAGTACAAAGGAAAACAATAACTGTAAGGGCTCTTCCAGGCTACCAAGCTTGATAAGAGTGCAATTGTCTGAAGAAAAGGCTTAGGCCTATTAGAATCATCTGTTGACTCATTAATGACACAGTAGCATGAACCCAGGCTTTTCTTAAAGTCTCCAGAAACCACTTTTAGTTGAAACATTTGCTTCCCCAGGTAAAATAAATAAATAAATAAATTTACCCAGAATATGTTTGCCCAACTGTCTGCTTCTTCAAATTTCTTGACTCTGAAAGTCAAGAGTGAGTAATGTGTTGCCCTGGAAAAACTTAAGGTTTTTTACTGCTGCAGTTGAGGAAAATATGCAGACAGTGAGCTGCGAGGGGCATCAGGCCTCCTCGTGGACAGTAGCTGACATGCAGCAGTTCCCAGAGGAACAAGAGCCACAAAATCAGTAGCATGCCTTTTCTTTCCCAGGGTTCTGGCATTAACATTTTCACAACTCCAGTTTCGCAGTGTCTGGCAGCCAGATTTCTCTAATCAGTTACTTCTTTTGCCTGTTTAAAATGCTGGCACTGAACTGGGTCTCTAAGTTTGTGTATGTAAATCTGAAACACTAGTCAAAAACAGTAATATGAAGGAGTGGTAAAGTGGAAATCAGTAAGATCTGTGGCAGCATAATAACAAGACAAGTCACTTTGGTTAAGATCCAGTCAGGGACAAGTCACAAATGGGATATTAAGTGTGTAAGGTAAGGATATATGCAGCCAGACAAGCTTATTCACTCCACTAAGCTATGGATTTTTTTTTTTTCTTGGTAATCTGTTTATGACTGGGCTTCCAAATAAAAAGAAGTCATGGGCAGTAAAGAGATCAACCATGATGTAGGTGGGTTTTTTTTGTGTGTGTCTTGGGATGTGACACCATAGAGCAGCCCATAGGTTAGTTATTTGGAAGAGGGCAGCAAAGCCTTTATAATTGAACATGGGAAGAATTTCCACATGGGGATCTTCAGGAATTTATCCCTGTAGGCATGTGCTACCTTTTTTATATTATTTTTTTTACATCAACATAAAGCTTGTGTTGAAGTGAAGAGAACATTAGATACTCTGAAGATTTTGGAAAAGAAATAAAAAACCTAGTCATATATTTTAGGTAAGCAATTAAAAATACATATATATATATGATTACACATCCATTTGCTTCCAGACAAAATATGATAACATCTGGCCTGCCTGATTAGTGCTTCTTAAATCACTGTTGTGTTTGATCATAAACGACACATAAAAGGAAATAATGGTTTAATACTTTGTACCTACTTTCATGTTGTATGTGCAGCTCCCCTCAAAGAAAGCAGATTGCTGTCTGGTTATCATCTCCATGACAAAATTAAGAAGTTCATATAAAATTCTTAACCGAGGAAACAGACTGTACTGGCAGGTGTTTGCATGAGTTAATACAAACATTGAAGTGCTTGGTAAGGATATTACACAAGGCTGCTAGTGTCACAATGGTCAAGAGAATAGTGAGTGCATCTGAAGAAAGGATGAACATAGCAGTCATAGAAAATTTGCATGCTATTTGGGTAAACCAAGCCTTTGGAAGCTACTTTGGGTGAACATTTATGCTTTTACACAGTATGCTAGCTTCATAAGTTATACTTAATGAATAGGCTTAGACCTCTGGTGGTGACTTGCACTTGGAAACTAAACTAATCCATATGTTTAATGCAGAAGCTTATTGTTCATGAGTGAGATTTTCAACTTTTCACATGATATGTTTGGATAACTAATTGCTAATTGCAGATTCCCTCGCTGTTCTTTTTAGTGACATATTTGTACCAGCCACTGAAAGATTACATCGAGAACATCAATTGGTGCATAAATATTTATGAATACTTAAGTGGAATAATCAAGTGTAATAAATTCCCCAGAGATACTGCTGATATCTGAAGAGAATGGTAAGAGTCATATCATGTGTACATATGTGCTTTGAAAAAGATTAACATTTGCCTTGCCAAAGTTCCTATCCTATTAGTGAAGTTAATTTATTTTTGAGATTTCCAAACAACCTTTTCACTTCAAACACTTTCTGAGGTGGGGAAGAGACTTCTGGACTAGCAAGAGTAATTTTACTCCCAGTTTAGCTCATGAGAGATAGCAATGGTGGTTAGCTTGTGACTTAAAATTTTATTAGCACTGTAGACTTTTTCTTCAGAAGCATAGAGCTGCTTTAATTTCTTACCATTTTATTAACAGCAGAGGACACTAGCCAGCCCTGTTCATTAAGAAAACTAAACAGAGCAGTAGGCATCTACAAGGCATGTTATTCCACCCCATGAAGAAACTTGTTTGTCAAGTGGAGAAGCCTTAAACATTGCAAGGTTGGTAAAGATGTTCTCCATTCTTGATTTCCTTCAAAAGGACAGTAAGATGTTGATGCTGGATATCTATAGCAAAACAAGAGGATTTTACTATTGTTGTTAGTTGGTTTAAGTTGTCTTATTTCTTTCTTTAGACTGAAAATTATGTATTGACTATAAAATTTTATGTCAGAATACGTCTCACAGACACTGGCTGTTAGGAAGGATAATTACAGGTAACAACTAAATAAAAAAATCTATTTTGTTGTGCTCTCAAATTTGTGAGGGTCTTTAATGTGTATATATATATTTGTATGATGTTGCTGACAGCCCAAAATTCTGATTCAGTTCTGGCAGTTCTAGGGTATGATCTTGAACTGAATTCAGTAATGACAAAGATCATTGCAAATATCAGGGATCGAGAACTGACACAAAGTAAGGCCTAAAGAGGACAGAGTCATTGGTGTGTATGCACCAAAGAACTGATTCATTTGCTTATATCTCATTAACTGTTAATTAATGATGAAGTGAATTGCTGACTTTGTCCCTGAAAATTTTGCATTTTTGTTCATTCAAAACAATAAACATCACAGGATGTTTTCACTAGTCTTATATATATAAAAATGGAAAAACATGATCATTTAAAGTGAAACAGGTCACTACATCAAATAAATAATAGAATTCTGAGTTTTTTCATGATAATTATATGATCCACTTTGCACTACATCCCCTCTCTATAGTTCATGCACATACTTATTACAGGTAAGGCACTCAGAGGAAACTGTCATTGCTTGTGTTATTCCTATTCACTGAGTAAGAGACTTCAGTACCCAGAGCTTGGTCTTGCATATTTCATTACTGCTAAACACACAGAGATAAATAAAAGAGAGCTCTGATGTTCCATTTTTATTTTAATTTCCAAAGCAATTTCATAAAGCTCTTTAATGTATGTTCACCCCGTAGTATTGACTCTCTTTAAATACCTTTCACTATTAATAGTGACATGATAATCTTTTTTTCCATTAAAAATGTTTTACTCAGTGATAAATAATCAGCTTCAATGTCAATTATTTATAACACTAAAGCTCTGGCTCCATTTTATAGAGAGATGCATAAACAGGCACAGTCAGATCCTTTATTTCAAAACAGTTCTCATAAATATATAAATTTATTCTGTTAGTGCACATTCCTAAGTAACAAATGTATATTTGTAACTCTTTTTTTCCCTACTCTTCATATAGCAAGATCATCATTTAATATGTTACTTCAAAAGAAAGCAACAGAACTACTTACTAGCTAGGCTTCCAATCTTTCATTTAATTTTCCTTTTCTCTTGGGCCATAAAATAACTCATGAAATATGAGACATTTAGTATGACTAATTAATCCCCCATCTGATGTTTTGGTAATATTATTACCATATTAATTAGCTAATTACCCTAACATTGCCAATAGTAATAAAATTAAAGCAATACTGCACCATTCTTGTTGGGCTGTAGGCTGACAAACCTCATTGCATATAAAGTATTTCTGGAAGAAAATAGTTCTAGAGAGGAAAACAAGGTATGCCCTATACCAAACCTGTTTGGTAAGAACAGAAAGTCTAAATTGCAAAGCAACTTCAAGACAGTATGCTTCTTATACTGATATGTGTTACTCTTTCCCAGCTATGGGAATAATACAGGTACTAAATGATAATTATCTTTATGAGACAAGGAGGAAATGGCTTAAAAATACACACAAAGTATTACATTACAATATATGGGTAGATAGATAGTGAGATAGATAGTGAGATAGATAGTGAGATAGATAGTGAGATAATTAGAGATTCTTGTGATGGGGTTTTTTAGAATACTGACAAATCACGCCAGTTTTCAAATTTATTATATGTATTAATTAATAATACACTTCTTGCTATGGTATTAATTAATAATACACTTCTTGCTATGGTTATACTTTCAAATTATTAATCTAAATTACTTATATGCAAAGCTGTTAGTCTTACACATGTTTTGAATTATCTATGAGTATACAATATCAGTGAGCTGATACCATACATTTGGTATGAAAAGTCACACTTGGTGTTTCTTAGTCACTGCCATTCAAGTGATCAGGCTGGAGAGCTCTTTGGTGAGCTGCATTCAAACAAGTGCTCATCACAATGTGAAAGGATCCAGACAGTAGAAAAATGTTCAGAATTTACTTCTCAATTTCAGAGCTCTCCTCTGAAGCAGCCTGAATCTCAGCAGGACCCCTTGGAGTGGGTGACAGCACATTATCAACGTAGAACACCCGCACTACATTAGTCATGCTACAATGGCATTTAAACTCTGCTTTTCTTATCTTAAGAAAAAAAAAAAAAATCATAAATCCTGCCTTAAGCTTTCCTAGAACTTTCTGCTTCTAGCTTTTTCCCTGCAAGTCCACCTTTATTATCTTTTTTGCTCTAGTGCTTGCTCTAACTGACTGATAGTCCTAGGACCTGATATACTGCCTCCACAAGCACATGGCAAAACTTGCTCTAAATGAAATGTTTTTCTTGGGACTGTATTCCATTACTGTGGACAGCTGAAGGAAGATCTTTGAATAAAAAGTGCTATTTTCCTTCATTGTTTTCTTCAAGGCACCCTGAGAGATACTCTCCTGTACTAATGAATGCATTCATTGTAGAGCACCATGAAACAAAAAAGCACAAGAACACAGAATACAACCTACTCTCTGACTTTTCTCTAGGATGGGTTAGGTGAAAATATGGTGAATTTCACTACATTTTTGTGCAAAGCTACGTTATATTCTTGTGAGGTGTCATAGTTAAATCTCTTTCATTTAGGGCATCGAGAATTATTTGTGAATACATTTAAGAAGCAGCGAGTAATGAAAGTGAATTTAGTTTTATATTTTAATCTACGCAGACTCTATAGATATATTTACAGACATGTATTTACAAGGTACTTAATGCTTTAATATCAATCATTGTGTTGTTTTGCACTTAGAAGTTTGGTATTAAAATGCACTGTTTTTGAAAAGTAGAAATGTTACATGAGGGTATTTGTTAACTTTTTTCTCCATCTCACAAACGGAAAGGCTATTATCCTGCCCTTATGGGCATTTCCAGGGGAGCTGCCATTTCTCTTACTGGCAGTACAGTAGCTGGGAATTCATTCAAAGATGAAAAACTGTGTCATAACTAGCAAAAATCATTCTCAAACCCACACCTCTTTTGAGTGTCAGCTCCATGTTATATTTATCTCAGTTAGAAGGATCTCTAAAATGCTGTTAAGACTATTTCTGTTAGATAACATTCTAAGTTTGAGGAATTTTTCTTGACTGCTTGTTACTGAACAGTGTTTTACAGTTGCCATGTGATACATATAGATACATACTCTTTGCTGGTTGAATAAAGCTGTTTAAACTTTCCAATACATATGGAATACAAAAATAACTTTAACAGATTGGGGGGGTGGGGGGTGGGGAATTGTTATTATTAATGCTGTTCAGCAGGATAATGATCACTTTGAAGTTAAATATTCATTTTCAATCTACTTGCCAAGGAAGGACACCGTTGCCATGTAGGATACCATTCCTTCCATGTAGTCTTATGCAAGAAGAAGTCCCAGAAGATATCCCGTTGGGCTGGACAAGGGTTCCATTTAATTCAATATTCAGTCTCCAAAGGTGGCAAAAATATCTCACTACAGACAGGCTACAACCTTGGACACTCTTCAGTCTGTTCCCATCACACTTTGCACCATCTGTTGGATGACAAAAGTCAGAGGGCACATCCACATCTGCACCTAAAAGCTGTGTCTGTTGCCCATGAAGTTGTCGAAATGTTTGCTGAAACTACTGACGTTGTCTACCTCCAAAATTTCCTCTTGCAGAAAGTTCCAGATGACTGCTTATAGTTAGGTATATTATTTACTTTTAAGTTTTAAGCCAATCCCCTATTTGTTTCCAGTGTCTCCTGGTATTACTCTTAGATTTTCAATCTATTCTTCATTTTCCCATTCAGCTCTCTCCTTTCCAAACTATAGCAGTCTTTTAGGCTCCTTTGTAAAGCAGCTGCTTTATCCCCTTAATAGTTTTAGTTGTCCTAACATCTCAAAGTCCTCTACAGCATTCTTGGACCAGAACTACACATAGTACTCAAGAGATGGGCAAAACAAAGTTTTATTCAGAAGCAAAAAGCTACCTCCAACCTTTTTTTTTTTTTTTTCCCTTTTCTTCTTTGTCTTCTAAATACCTTTCTTGATTTCATCTAAATGTTGATTTTTTTTTTTTTTTTTGGGGGGGAGAAGTGGCTTTTTTTTTTTTTTCTATTTTTGCTATACAACAAAATAAACTAATGATTTCAGAAAATCATTATAATAAAAGCTCCAAAATCCCTTTCCTGAATTGTAATTGCCAGCTCTGATTTCAGCTTTACTTAGACATGTCTTAGATTATTTTCCTTAGATGCATTACTTTTCATTATATAAAATGATGCCTATTTGCCACCATTTTGTTGAGATGCTATCTGATATCCTTCTTACAGGCATTACATATCAAATCCAGGTACATTTAATGAGAAGTTTACTTTGCAGAGTTCTTTTGGATTTAATTTTATCAGGTTGTTTTCTAAGTGCTGCAGCACATATTTAAGATTTTTATTTATTTATTGGTTATTGCAGTTATGGATAAACCATAGTTAACTAATTGAAAGCAAAGGAATTGTACACATTTTTCCTATAGATAGAGTGTACAAGGAGACCTGGTTCTTCAGAATATCAAAGCAATAGCCTTGTTTAACTGAAGGCCAGTAATTCTTCTTTGTTTCAGGAATAATTTGAGTTAGAGGATTGACAGCATTGTTATTTGTTGATAATGCCACAAACAAACGAGGCTCTCAATTCATTTCCCTTCCTAATTCTCAGAGACAGACTCTTACTTGTCCTATTGTTATTTAAACACATAGAAACATTGAATGATATCTAAGAATTTCTAAAGCCTGTGAACTCTTCGGTCTTTCTCACGCTAAACACACACAAATTCCTTTAGATATCTTTTTTTCTTGACTTATTGAAACTTTACCTTAAAAAGCACTAGCAAACTCAGTATATATTGCAATAGTCTACCAAAATCAGGCTGTTCATATGCTTCATCGCATAAAAGGCACTCTGACAGAGACTTTCCAGTGGCCACTTCCACTTTCCCCAGGGATGACACAGAGCATTCCCATGCCTTTTCAGGCTCTGACAAGTAATGCTTACCCACAGGACTGAGCAATCCAGAACTGCTTTGGCTGCTAGTTCACTTAGCAGGAATATAAGACACTTACAACCAAAAACAGGCAATTAACTGAATCTAGTCTGAGTTACACCAGGTGTCTTAAATAGCTGCTCCTAAATTAGGAGCCTAGGCTCCCAAGGTAGGCAAGGATTCACTCAACTCTAACCAAATGCCCAGTCTCAACACTGTGAGTGCCAGTACAGCCCCTCAATAGGACCAACCTTTCCTCCTGATCCAGGCTTTTGACCAGAAGAGGGAATAATTCTTTGTCTAGTTCTTCTCTACAGGATAGGTATGTTCTCAGATTCAGGGAGAACTCATAAGTTGTAATTATTAAAAATAGCAACTGAACATTTGAGACTTCTTTTTTCTAATGACAAATTCTGCTTCTGTTACACTGGTGTAAATTTAGAGTATCACACAGTAAGCTCATGGAGAGCAGAATCTGACCCATACTTTCAATTACCTGTTTTTTTTTTTTTTTTTTTTTTTTTTCTAGAGTAGACAGTAGAACAACCTACAGTATTAAAAGTGACTTTTTCATTTTTCTGAGTTCAAGAATGAAGATCTTCTCACTCAGTAGCTCCAGCTACCTGAAAATTATTATGTGACCGAAAAAAAAAGAAAATCCAGAACCTTTGAATTCACTTAGAAGAAACACATTAAATCTTGGAGAACAAAAGCATAGTATTCATGAGGGTAGATGCAACCCTTAAAGATGAACCCAGAGCTCCCAGCAACAACACACAATTCAGTTAATAGTCCTGGATAAAAAATCTTTTCTAAAAGAAGATAATAGGTCTGTTGCTGGTTTCAAAACAGTTCTTGGCAGCCGAGTGTCTTGAACTGTTACAAAATGTTGCATCCATCTTATCTATTAACAGCCTAGGGAAGACCATTTCCAGCATGCAGAAGTTAAAACTGGAGTACACTTCTCAGGGTTACAGTTTTTAATGGACTGCCTGTCACTGATAAGAAAATGATGGAGGAGCACAATGTTCTTGCAATCTCATTAGCTGGATGTATTGTGTGATGTTAAAGTTACCAACCTGCAGAATGCTAACACACACCAGCTGCAAAGGAGTGAAGTAGAAAACAACGTAAAGTTATACATGAAACTTTTGTATTCTAGCTGTTGATTTGAAATAACAGTTTGAATTTTTTTTTCCTTTTTTTTTTTTTCCTTCTTTTTTCTTTTGGTATTTCTTCTGCAGTATGAAAAACTTACCTGATCCTCTTTTAGGATATAATTTCATTGGTATTAATAATAATATAGTAAAAAAAAAAAAAAAAAGAAAACAACCAACTAAACAAACAAAAATACCAAAACAAAAAACAAAACAAAACAAAACAAAAACTCAACAACAACAAAATGCTTTAACATAAGCAGAGTACTTCCAGAATGTGTTTTTTTTTTTTGTTACAATGATACTTTATTTTTACTTTTTTTTTTTTTTTTCCCCTTATGTCACATATTTCAGCAGTGCTGTCTTACTTTTTGAGAAAGAGATGTGAATATACCCAAAAAGGAAAAAACAGGGATTCATTCTCTCCTTACCTTTGCTTGATGCAGTTATTAGAATGTAAACATGACATTTAAAATTTTTACCTTGGGGAAAATCTAACCAAATAGTCTGACCCTTGGTCATTTACACATCTGCTGTAAGTCTACTAGTGATTTTTTTTGTAATTATCTGTCATGGGTATTGTTAAATATTATGTTAATACCCCTCCATATAACTCCAACCTAATCAATAGTTTTCCTATGTAAAACAATTGTTAAGCGATATAAACTTTTATTTGTAAGACTTCCTTTCTTACTAAGACATAAGCTTGAAGCTCTGCAAAGAAAACATAGACCGAAAGACAAGAAATACTGAAATATTATCTTGATGATGATCCTTTCAAATCACTCATCAAGGAGATACATAATGTGTGGTAAAGGAGACATTTCAGGACTTGACACATCTTAATTATCAGCTAAGAGCTGTCTGTGATAGTCTTGTCTCTTTACTGGCCCTAAACTTCCTTGGCCTTATAATTTTCTGACAGGTTAGTGTATGTTACTAAGAGTTTTGTTCCTTTGGTATTCTATTGGTATTATGCCCCTTGTGTTTCATAGAGGCAATATATGAAAACAGAATAAGTTACATTTCCTAAAAGTCTGCAAGCATAGGATTCAGGCTGCTCCTTTCCTTGAGAGATCATGAAATCTGGAGCGTATATGGACCTGCAGATGAAAATGCACCTGTGTACTAGACACCCTGCTCCATCAGATCCTAGCACTATCCCAGCAGCCACAGTTAGTGTACCTTCAACCTCCATGTGGTTCATGCTGGAATAAGGGGAGCTACTCAAGTCAGAAGCAGGTAGAAAAATTATTGGTTTTTGCTGGTAACTAAGGACAACTCTGAGCTGTCTGGAGCTTTCACCATCAAAAACAAGATGATAAACTAAAATTCATCATCCTGCTCCAGTACAGCATTTCTACTGGCACTTCTAAAGTAGTATGAATTCATTAGAATAATTTGTATTATCTGATGTCAGAATTAGCAGGACGATAGACCTCTTCAAACCATAGTTTGTAGCATTTTTGATGTGTTTTCTGAGAAGGTTTGTTTGTCTTTACCAAGTAGCTAGGATAAGAAAGAATACTTTTTTTCCTACACAAGCAAAATAAAATTAGAGGTTTCATATATATACATATCACAAAAATCTTCCACCATTTTTCTGCATGAGTTTGTCCAGGAGCTCCTTGTTCAACCATGCAGGCCTCCTGGCATTTTTGCCTGACTTCCTGTTTGCTGGAATGCATCATTCCTGAGCTTGGAGGAGGAGATCTTTGAATATTAGCCAGCTTTCTTGGGCTCCTCTTCTGTCCAGGGCTTTGTCCCATGGTACTCTATCGAGCAGATCCCTTAAGAGGCTAAAGTCTGGTCTTCTGAAGTCCAGGGTAGCAAGCTTGCTGTGCACCCTCCTTGCTGCCCTCAGGATTCTAAACTGCTCCATTTCATGGTCTCTGCAGCCAAATCTTCCCTTGAGCTTCACATTCTCACCATCCCTTCCTTGTTGGTGAGAATGAGGTCCAGCACAACACCTCTTCTCATTGGCTCCTCTATCACTTGGAAAAGGAAGTTATCAACAATGCATTCCAGGAACCTCTTGGCTTACCTATGCCCAGTTGTGCTCTAATAGATGGTGGAAGCAGTGGTTGAGGTCCACTGTGAGGACCAGAGCTTGTGAACATGAGGCTGCTGCTGTCTGTCTGTGATTTAATGGTGTTTTTTTTGTTTGTTTGTTTGTTTTTGATTCTAATCCTTATTAGAATCCTAATACTTCCTTCAAGTATTATGAAAAGCTCCCAATTTTCCCCAATTCCATTTTGAACCAACCTTTCTGCCTTTCTCTGTTAAATGAATTTGGCTTAATGTTTTCAAGAGCACATTCACTGCCTTTTCTTTGGCAGTGAGTCCTTTAAGTCTTAAGTGGTGAGAACTTATTTGTTAGAAAGAGTAAGACAGAGCAAGTAGGAATTTTCTGATATTGTAATCAGCATATGTTATGAATCATTCCACATACGCACACGTCAAATGAAGAATTTTCATTAGCGTTTTAGATTTGCAAAATGCTGACAAGTCATACTCTTAAGACTCAACATTTGTATTTATTTTCATTTTTGTTTTAAGAAGCTTTGAAACCCTTGTGGGATTAAGATGAAGTGACTGTACTGAATGTTAATTGAAACTGGTCATTGCACTCTGTTAAATCAAAATTCCAGCTCAGGCATTGGATTAAATGTATCAGTCTTAGAATTGCATCTCTGGATGGCAGTACATACATTTTGAAACAAAAACTTTTGTTGGTAATAAAAGATGATTTACACCTGGTACATATGAGTGACAGAACTTTTGTGGGATAACTTAAGGTCTTTTTGTCTCTATCTTTTGAAATATTCACTCTTTTGAATAATTGTAATGCTTTTGCTTGGCTGCTTTTGTCATTAATGTTGAATAGGCTGCAAAATGCAAAAAACAAAGACCAAAACAAAAAAAAAACTCAGTGTGTCATGTTTTATTACAGAGTAGGTGTCTTTCAGTGAGAGAGTTACGTGGAAGAATATTTATGTACAAATTGTCCTTTAAAGCATTTTTGTTTTTATTTTTGCATTCTAGATTGGTTACGTTTTTGAAAATAACCCTCATGTCATTAAAGAAAGAAACTTGGAAATATTCTTTTTGCCCAAAGTACAGCTGCAGGTCTAATTTATTTTCTAGCTCATATATTTTTCCATAGTCTTCTTAGCTATTTATGCTATTGTACTTTCAGTACAGTGCACGCACAAACTTACAGATTTTAGCTCTGGCAGGTCCTGGATATTTTCTTAATTTTTTGGTCATTTTTGTCATTTTTACACAGCCTTACATGTCCTGAAGGCAGATAATTTGGTTAAAAATAAATAAATAAATAAATCTTATTTTCCATTAAAAAGAAAGAAGCAAAACCAGAAAACCCTAGCTACTGTAAGTGCAGAGAAAAACTTGATATTATGATGTATATGACCCACCTGTACTCAAAGAACCAGAAAACAGAAAATATATTTATATGTTTTGCCAAGCCAATGTAGTGATTATAAAATGCTTCTCCTAAGCAATAATGACGTAATTTTGCCTCGTGATGTTTTAAGCAAAGGAGTTCTAGCTGTATCTTTTAATGCTTTACCCCTGCTGTCTTAATAGTTCTTCCCTTGGCAGAAAGGAGACGAAACACATCCATTAATAGTGTTTAAAAGTGTGGAATAGCTCAGTGTATAATAAAAGGAGAACCTATATACGACATATTTACTTTTTTATCCCTTAGACTCTTATTTTCTTGTTGCTATTGTAGGGCCTTGAAAGTTACCTGAATAACACAGCACTTTCTGGCATCTGGATTTGCAACATGACAGATATTTTATGTGCTGCACGAAGTGTTTTGTCACAAGCTCTTGCTGGTTTTGAGACTCCATGTCACCATGAGCAGAGCAGAGCAGTCCCTGGCTGGTACCGAAGGAGAACTGATTGCTTGCCTCTCTCCTCATCGCATGCTTCACTCACAAGGAAAGGGGAATTATTTTGAGCATTTTACTGCTCATCAAGTCATGGTGACATGATTGACCAGGATCTCTTTGAAGAAATATAATCAGCTTTATTGCTGTTAAAATCTCCTTTCTGTGGAGATTCTGCATATTTTTCAGGACAAATGAAAGTATATGGTACATATATCTGAGCGACAAACACAATCTTAACCTTCTGTCTACATGCCTGAGAGTACATTATGTTTTTACTAGCAGGGCTAAGAAAAAAAAATAAATCATTTTTTAAGCTACAGCTAATTATCCCTAGGCTGATATCAGTAAGAGCAGCTTCATATAACGTAATTATTAAACGTTGATTTTTAAGAGGTATTTGCACTAAAAAGGAGCTATCATCTGTGTAGAAAGAATGTTTAAAATATTTTGATCTTAACTATTTGCACTGTTCCTTTTTTAGTTACTATCTTATCTTTTATAAATAATTTCTCTCAGTATATAAAATTCCAGAGATATTCCTTTTTAATAGTTACTGTTATAAAAGCTGGACACTGACCCTCTGACTACTTAATATAGTATGTTATTTTATACTGTATGAAGAAACTAACTAATTTTTCCTTAATGATCATAATCAAAAGCCTGTTTGTTTAGTAATGGTTATTATAATAAGAGATCTAGCGAGAAAGAAAAGGAGACTATAAAATGGTCTCTCCGTCTATAGCACAAAGAGGATGATTTTCAAAGCCAAACACAAAGAAAAAGTCTTTCAACTCCCGGTGATGCTAATGGAAGTTCTCCAACTAAATCCCTGAACATCCTTTTGAAAATATACCCCTAGTGTAGATAAAAGTGTAGGTTTCTTCTTTCTTTCAGCAAAGAGAAAGTCTAGTAGGATTTATTTTGCCCCTCCTCTCATTCTTATGTAATATTGTAGGTGGGCTCTGTGTAAACACTGCTGAGATGTATTTGCCCTCTTCACACAAAACAATTCCCCTTGGTTCAGAAATAAAAGCAGGCTTCATCAGATCTCTTCTGTCTTTTATGCTGGTAAGCTCTCTTTTCTTCTTTCACTGAAGAGGATATCTACAAAGGAGAGGTGAAACTGTGATACAAGCTGCAGGCACTTGGGGGGGGAAGGAGGGTCACCTGGCATAGCCCTTGGAGGCTCCAAGAGGGAACCCGCTGGGGCAAAAAGCTTCCTGTCTTTCTTGTTCCCTTGGAAAAAAAAAAAAAAAAAAACAACTCTTAAGATGAAATAAAGCTGATCTGAACAGGTTGTTTTTCATAACCTGCTGGGGTAACCTGCAGTGCCAAATTCTTTCTTAAGAGGAAGACCAGGGTACCCACTGGGACAAGACTCTGAAGAAATGCTGGCTCAGATTTTTTTTTATTTTTTTTTTTTTATTTTTATTTTTTTAGCCGCAGTAGGGATGGACCACTTTTTCATTTGAAAATGAGATTCACTGTAATGAGAAACTCTGTCAGTACTGAAGCAATTTTTATTGTATTTTCCATTCAAAAAATGTTTTTTTTTGAATATTTTATTGTTCTTTTAATGTGTTTAACAAGATGGTATAATTTCATTTCTGGCACCAAATTCAGTTCATATTATAATAAATTGATTAATTTATATTCATAATGATATGAGTATATATATTTTATATGTGTAAATATTTTTTTTGTGTGTGTGTTTGTATTCGTTTCCATAAGATATCTTAAAATTTCAGATTTCCATTCCAGTTTGGAGTGGAACTAAACTTTTAGTTGGCTAATTTTCCCTGGAAAATTAATTCTGCTTTTCTGGCCAGTTCTACTGTGCATGGTGGGTTTTGACAACTCTGCCAAAAGAATAAAGTCCCGGGATTTACAGAATAATTATCTCAAATGAGAAATCAGAAAATGTGTAATGATTATGAATACCAGGAAAGAAAACAAAAACAAAACATTATTTTATTTAAAATATAAAATTAAGAAAAAAGGGCTTTTTTTTTTTTTTAATGTCATGGAGCTTTAAAACAGCTACATTTTTTAAAAATAAGGGTTGATTCATTCTATTTGCATCTTCTGGTTAATTAGGGCAGACTGAAATATTGCACAGGAGTTGTGATTTTATTTATATTTGAGCTAATGCTCAGTAGAAGGAATACAGTGACTACAATTTCAGTTTGAGTTGTAATTTACCATATGATAACATGTATGTGTATAAACTAAACTAAGATTAAATGTATACAAACAAATATATATATGATATCATATCTCATTCCTTTTTTATGTCAACATTATACAGAAAGGTGGAAATCCTGACATGCAAGAACTTGAAGCTAAGTTCATTTACATCTGCAAGTTTTAGGTAACAAAATCAGTCCAATCTGCATACTTCTAGGATTACAGATGGTGAGTAAAAAGGATTTCTTTGAAAAGAGAGGACTGTTCACAGTATTTTAAAATTTTCAAGCATTAAATAAATGCTTGAAATGCTTAAATTAAATTAAATTATATTAATTAAATAAAGGAACCTGCTTTGGCAGGGGGGGTTGGACCCGATGATCTTTCGAGGTCCCTTCCAACCCCTACAATTCTGTGATTCTGTGATTCTGTGAAATACCTTTCAAATTAAAGTTCTGCACTTCCTCCAATACTTCAAAAGTACCAGATTTAATTTTCTTATTTGTAGATACACTTTTGAAATCAGATATTTAAGTATTTGTGGAAACACAGAGTATCAGCTGGGTACAAGAGGCAACCTTTATGCTGTTTGCTTTCTGGTGTCTTCTTACAATTTACAGAAACAGCTTGTACCTTCCACAGATCACCACTGTAATAGAAATACCTATTAGTTAAAGTGCTTTTTGTCTTTGTTTTTATTCATTTCCCCTCCATCAAAAGGAACACAGCTCCAGTGTTCAAAGCAGACTTGCATTCATTTTTCTAGTTATAAGGTATTTGCCATTCAAACTTAGTTGCAGATCATCACCCCGATATGTCAAATTCCTAAAGTTCGACTTATTTTTTTATATTTTTTTTTAATTTTGGAAAATGCCCTTGATGTAAAAATGAACACTACATGGTTTAAGAGGAAGTAATTTTCCAGTAGAAGAAAATTCTGAAATGTACCGATGTCCTTTCAATTCTAAAAAAAAAAAAAAAAAAAAAAAAGTAGTTCCTTGACCACTCACAGCATACATTAGAACATCTCTAAAACCTGTAAAGACAGTCAAATCTATTTGTCACAAATGATTTAAAAGTAGTCTCAAAATATTTAAAGGATATTAGATAAGAATATTAATATTAAATAGTAAAGCAACAGATTCAAGAATACTTGAAAGCACCGATTCCAGCTGTTGCAGTGCCCAGCTATGTTGCAACCCTATATGAAGCTGAGACCTCGCAAACAGAGAAGAGTCCATTCTTCTTCACTTAGAGAGTGGTGAAGCACTGGAACAGGTTTCCCAGAGAAGCTGTGGATGCCCCATCCTTGAAGGTGTTAAAGACGAGGTTGGATGGGGTCCTGGGCAACCTGATCCTGAACCTGGTAGTGGGTGGTGTCCCTGCCCATGGCAGGGGGGTTGGAATTAGGTGATCTTTAGGGTCCCTTCCAACCCCAGCCATTCTATGATTCTATGATTCTATGATATGACTCCTTCCTCCTCTTCACCTCCCTGATTCTTCAGCTAGATTAAGTCAGAGCATCTAACTTTACATAACTCTACCCAGATGAAACCACAGCTGGCTATAAAATATCTAAGATTTACACAGAGCTAAGATTGATGGCACATGATGACTTTAAATATACTCATCCCTTAAAAAATCCCTACATCTTCTGGAGAAGTCCAGAAGTCTTCCTAAGTCTCACTGCAGATGGACCACATACTTTACATAAGCAACTAAACACAAGCAGTTGTTCTTTCATGTATTTTCTAAGTAGTAGCTGTCTGTCAGATCTTCTGAATTGCAAATTAATGGCCATTATGATCTTCAGACATCCCTTCCAACCTCAACCATTCTGTATTTCTATGATTACAATAAAGTTATATAGCTCTGATTATCAGAAAAAGGAACCGGTAAACCCCTGGCAAATTTCTATTACTCTCAAACAACAGCCCAGGTCTCTTGGACTCAGAGGCCCTATGGTTATATGCTGTCTCTCAGACTAACCTGCAAAGGGTCATCAGGATAATCAGAGAACTGGAGCATCTTTCATACAAGGAGAGGCTGAGAGAGCTGAGATGTTGAAACTGTTCTGCCTGTACAGGAGGCTCAGAGGGATCTTATCAATGTGTCTAAATATCAGAAGGAAGAAAATGAAAAAGGAGACAGTTTCCTTAGAGGTATCTAGTGAACAGATAAGAGGCAATGGGCACAAGTTCAAATATATGAAATTCCACCTAAACATAATTACTTATGTATGTATTTATTTGTATTTTACTATGAGGGTGATCTAACACTGGAACAGGTTGCTCAGAGATGTTGTGAAGTCTTTATCCTTGGAGATATTCAAAGCCTGACTGGATATGATCCTGGACAATCTGCTCAAGCTGACCATGCTTGAGCAGGGTCCCCTGTTGTTGGAATAGACAAGCACCAGAAATCCCTTCCAACCTTCAATTCTGTGATTCTGATTCTATGATTCTGATTCGATGATTCTGTACTATTGCAGTTTATAAAATTAGGATTGAAATCCTGGACCCAATGATGAAAACTGAAACTTTTTTGGCATTGACTTCAAGCATTTTATCTGGCACGGTGGCTTTTCAATAATTATATACAAAGAAAAATGAATTCTGCAAGCTTACTTTTGCTTTTGTTCTCTGGTAAACAGTAACATACCAGTATGGTGGACTGAAGCAGATAGCTTGAAGTTTATGGCCTTTATCTTTAAATGGATTGGACATATATCTTTGTGGAAATATGCACACTTCTCATTTATGGAAAAGTAATCTCTATACTTTTGATTGCATTTGCTTAATCTAAAATAAATTACCTTCACTGAAACTAAACATACTGCCTCAGTAGGGAAAAAAAGCTCTTGGTTTCAATTCATTGAAAGTTCTACTTTTTTTTTTTTTTTGAATTTCCTGTGATAAACATTATGAACTTTTAAATTTCAGACTGTGCATATATGTTTTTTTAGCATTCCAACCCTTTTAACACTACAAACTGACAGTCTTCTTTTCCCCATTTTTGATGTTACAACAGGTCACCTAAAACAATAATGTGCTCACTACCTAAAATCAGAGCATTACATTTTCTTAACGCTACTTGAAACTTCAGGTCAAGAAGTGACAGAATGAGGTTACAAACTGTGCCTTCCCAATACACATCCAAAAACTGCCAGAATTGGACTGCAATCATTAGTAATGGCAAAATGTAACACCTGCAATCTTATCAGGTGACAGAACTACCACACACAAAAAAGATTGTTGCCATCCCTGCAAACAAATATGAAATGAGAAATCATACAAGTCTTCTATGTTCTGATTGTTACAGGAAGAGTTGCAGTTCTCCGCTCCTATTTTCCCCCTTCCCTTCCCCCCAGCCTCAAGATGCCAAGCCAGCCTTTATTACACTGCTTTTCAATTATTTCCGTTATAAAAGAGAGGCACAACTTGCAAATGAATATCACAATTTTTATGTAAGGAAAAGATGAACCTCCGGATCTATATTTTTTGTCTCACATCAAGAAATGGGCTGGCCAAATGAAATCTAAGTTAATTTACTTCTTTAATATTTCCTACTTAATCTGTCATCTTCACTTTGGGATCCTGGCTTTATTTTGTTACCAATAATTTTTCTGTTCTTCCCCTCCACACAACTTTTTAATATTTATTTAGATATTTAATGTTTAACATTGAGTAGCAACTAGAAAAAAAAATGTCTTTGAAGGACACATAGCTATGAATTAGTGAAAAAGCAATGATCAAAAAGGATAGGTTAAAAAAAAAAAAAAGTCCCCTATTATTTAGTTTTTAAATTAATAAAATATAATATGATTTTCTCTGAATAAATAAATTATCTATATTTTCCTCAGTTTCTGCCTCATAATCAACTTACTTTGTTATGTCACACAGATACAAATTTCTAAATTATCCAGCTTATTTAGATAATGGGAGTCAATTAAATTTGTACTGTGGGGGTTCTTCTCTGCATGCGACTCTATTTCCCATAGAATTTGTAATTTAATTCAAATAACAACAACAGAAACAAACACTACTACCACAAAAACCCAACACCCTTTAAAACAAATACAACAGAGCTAGCTAAATCAAAAGGCGTCTTGGTAGAGAGTTTGGATACTCAATTCACTAAACCTTATAAGTCCTTTTGCAACTCTACATTACAGTGCTTTTTGTCAGTATTTCAAATCTTTGAAGGATGAAACTTGAAATGTTGTCTTGCTTCCTAGACATACTTATCTGGACTTTCACATTGAGGATGAATGGTACTAGTAAAGAAACATACTGTCATAAAAAGTTATATATGGAAATGAACAGAATCATTATGAAAGAGAGTTTAATGCATACTCTCTGTTTTACAAAAGTGATCACCTGGTCTCTTGCAGTTTTGCTCCATGCCAACTCCTGAAATTCTGAGTGATGCCATTTGTATAGACTAGAGGCAGACTGTGAGTCCCTGCCTGAAATAGCAGTGGTATAAAGTTGACAGAAGTTTGTTTGTTTGTTTGTTTGTTTCAGTAACATTACTTTCAAACAGATTTTTGAAATGTATCAGTTTATAAAACATAAAATAGTAGAATTACAGAGACTGTGAGTTTCAATATTAGTAATGGTAATATGTATTTTCCTTCCACTGTATCTCTTCCACTGTTTATATTAAACCATTTTTCATGATGAACTGATTTTTAAATGACTAACTCGTTAAAGTTTAACAGAATTTTGTTTGTTAAGTCATAAAAATTGAACTTTTTTCCATATATTTCAACCCTGTAATTTCTTCACTTACGTAAGAAATGCACAGAGAGGAATCTAATGATTTTTCACTGTGCTGTATTGTATATTTTCCCAGTGGTTTTCTTTTAAATGTAAAAAGTACAAGATACTATACACATTTAGGCATTTACATTGGTTTTAATAGTTTTACCCTGTTCTATTTTCTGATTTGCCATGCTTCTTATTTTGATATAAAGGTCATATGCTTAGTTGGCTGCTCAAAAGTGAGTCCACAGAATGTACTATAATCTGTCGATTTCTCTGTAGCTGATTTTGTTTTCAAAGGTTTTGTAAAAAGTATTCAGTTAAACTGTTACTGATAATGTTGATTGGAGTCTGAACAGATACTTGTAGGTAGCATTGTGTCCAGCAAGACAAGAAGCCCATAGGATTATTCCATGTTTTTATTCTGTGTACATTAATACCTCTGCTTTACTCGATTGTACAATTAACATTCATAAGCGGAGCATAAACTTTTGAAAAACAACTGCCGTGCAGGAACACTAAGCAGGATCTTAAGACTTATTGTCTCTTCTGCCCTTCTTTTCCCTCATTTAAAGTCCCATAATGTTCATTGTATTTCATGGCTGCATTTCATAATCTAGTTTTTCTTCCATATTTTATCTCCACTTTGCGTAGTGTGACTTTTGAGTGGTTATGATATTGATTGCTCATTCTTTTGGTAGCATCACTAGCAGGACAGAAATCACTAGCTGAATTCAGCTGTTTTTCACAAACAACTCATTTGTCCATCTAAAGAGATGGGACCTTCTTCTTCTTGCTATCTTAGGCCTTGATGCCATAAAAAAAATAATAAAAAAAATTGGAATGTGAAGACCATGAATAGCTTCCCTGACATGTAATCGGTTAAATAATTTTTTTAAAAAAGTAGCATGTTATCTCTGTGATCTTTTTTTTTTTTTTTTTCAGCATCTCAGAAGCAGCTGTATCCATCATCTAATTTCTGCAATAACCTGTAATAATTTGTTTTTCTTATGTTTTTCTATGGTTGTGGTGGCTTCAATAGCATATGCTCTTCCCCTTGGAAAATTGCTACTACCTTTTTTCAATATTAGTGAGCATATCTTCTAGTTCTGTGAAGTGGTTATTATTTTATTTAGCTTAATAAATACTTTTTTTTTTTTTTTTGAGTTACATGGGAATATTACAGACTTCACTGAAATTCAGTAGAAAGCTTTCAATTAAATCTAGTCACTTTTCTGAACTGTAATTATATTTTAATGCCCCAAAAACATTCATTATTTAAAAAATAGCTCTCATATATCCCATTGTAAAGCCTTCAGTCTTATGCTTGAAGCACTTCATAATAAACATACAGTTTATATTCAGTCTCCATGGTTGCTTTTATTCTGATTGTGCACACCTAGACATATTGTCAGATCAAGCATGACATTTCTTTAGACTTGGCTAACTTGCACATTGCCTAGGATGCAATGCCCTCATCTGAATACTGGGTAAACCAACTTGCACACCTAGGTTAGGTAACGAAAAGCTATTCTCAGTGTCCTGATCTAGATATAACCTACCTGTACTGAAAGAACAGAGAATAACACATGTAGGTGGAGGATTTTTTATGCAGTTAGATGTCTCCATCATAAGATGATCTTTTTTTACCATTTTATGTATACAGTACGTTACAGTTCATTCCTTATTTTTCCTCAATAAGCATAACAAAACAAATGAATACAATAACAGATATTTACAAAACAACTAACAAGTTGCATTTAGTGCATTTTCATAAAAAGAACAATGCAAATTTGAGCTATTTTAAAAATATATGTCTAGCAAAAACATTTGGTCAGTAATAAACTATTAGAAAGGAGACATTGTAGGATATAAATCACAGAGTTCAGTTATTCATGAATGATGAAGTGACATTGATGATGAAACAGCTATAAATGGACTAACCAATGCAGTTAATTTGGTGAAATGATGGCAGTTTTTATAGGCGGGTTACCTAATCATCTGGACATTGTTTCAATATTTCTCAATGCCCATTGCGTTCCTAGTAAAAATCCTTACTGGATATACTTAATTGTGTGAAAGCAGCAAAGTTATGAGTAAATTCTTTTTATGACTTTGAGAAGAGTTAGAATTCTTGTGTACTGCTACCCTGACATGTGCAGGTATGGGTAGCAATAAACAAACAAAAATACAGAGAAATTGAAGGAACGTAGTAAAGCATGTGTTCTTCATCTGCTTGGTTCACTCCTTCATTTTACAGTTCAGTGGTATTGTACGGACAAATCCGGCAGAGAAGAGTATCTTTTAGAAAACTAAACAAACAAACGAACAAAAAAAAAAACTTAAAATGATGATGAGTCATTACTTAGATGAATATAATGAAATAAAGACTCAACAATTAAGATGAAGCAAAGGCTGGGTGTACAAAGATTGTGAAGATATAAACTAGCAGATTTTTCTAAGTCTTTTTCTAAGTATTTTCCAAGCTAAATCACAGTCAATGGGAGTTTATGCCAAGGCCATTAACTTCCTCAAAGAGTAAGAAAAGGAAAATCCTGTGAAATATAAGTAGGTTTCTAAAGTAAAGTAGAATATGAGAAATTGGCTTCTGAAAAGTAAAGAAATCAGCCTGAATTTTTGCTAACTTGAAGCTGTTTTCTTTCCTCTGTTGTTCATATCACGTTCCTATTAATATCCTTGTTGCTGGAATCCTTTTTTACATTTCTTAGCTACTGAGGTTTTCCTGTATCATGTTCCAATTTTCCTTTCATGATTGGACACTAGATCTACCCTATCAAAATTAATTCCTTTATTGATTATTCTAACTCTAATCATTGCATGAGACACATATGGATTTATTCTATTAAGACTACCTGCAAACAAAAGCTTCTGTATTCCAAAGAACCATAAATCTGTGCTCCGCTATAGGCATTAATCACAATTACAGGTTTTTATCGACTAATTCTCCCCCATTTTACAGTTGAAACTGAATGGATATTGGTTTGGGCATTCGGTTCCTCTTACACCAATCTATGTAAAGAACATCTGCAGCTGCAAAACCAAGGTTAAAATATTAGTAAGGTGATAACTATTTTCCAAATGAAATATCATATTGAATCCTTATAAGTAAATAATGATCACAAGGTTGCATAATTATTTTTTTTCTCGTTTGTTAAATTATTATGTATTATTCTTCTTTTCATACTTAAGCGTTCCACAACAGAATGTTCCAGGTAAAAACAAGTTCTTTAAAAGCTTATTGCAAATTATAGCTTATTCAAATAGGTTAATTTATTACAACTGCACAAAGGGATTTAATTAAATATTCATTTTCTTTTATCTGCACTGATATTAGTAATTTAAGTTTGGCTATAGTGTAATCAAAGTGAAACATGCTGTGAAAAAGTGAGCCTAACACATTAATTTAATCTATTTTAGCTACTCCTGCTGTCTCTGAAATAATTTCTATGGTTACAAGGCATTTGTCAAAAATTTCTAAAGGAAAACATCCTGTGTTGCTGGTTCTTCTCTAAATAAGGCTCGCATTTTATTATTCTCTTTTGAAATACCTAGTTTGGGATTTCTGTATCTCTAAACATTTCTCACTTTGTTGAAAAGAATTAAAACATTGTCATCAATTGACATTTTCCCTACACAGAAAACATGGTAGCTTGTTGTAAAAGAGATACAGGAAACTTGCAAATGTTTGGAAATATCTTGGAGATCTTGATGTGTCTCATCTAAGACATCAAAGCACTCAGTTTCTTTTCGGGCTTTCAGGAAACATGTTGACAGATTCCATCACGGATTTTATAGCTGTAAGATCTTAGTTCGAGGCTGAGAGGAATATAAATAGGTACCTATAATATCAAGAAGGGAGGAAATGAAGTGTTTGAATTGTAATCTCTTAACATGAATCCATACCTACAAATTTGTTCCTGCATTTGATATAGCTCATAAGTAGTTCCAAGAGGTAGAAACTCATAATAGGAAGAATTATTGTCTTGCTATTTAAATGCAATTAATGTCAACTTTACATAGATTGCTTTTTTGAGAAACAAATTCTTTTCAATCATAGGTTGAAAGAAAATACAAACTGTTCTGAGCATACAATATAAAATATGACTAGTAGCCTAAAATTAGGCCGTGACTACTGGACTCTTTAATCTTGAATAAATTTGACCTGCTGCCCAAGGGAGCAGTCTCTTACTCTTGCACTTACTCTCTCCCTTCTGCCAGAACAAGGGTTCATGTGTCTAAACAGAAAGATGGCTGTAAAATTCTATTTTCTGTTAGACTCTTCATAAAGAATCCTATAGTGGTCACCCTAATCAATACCCAGACTGGAATGTAACTCTTTTATCCTTTGTTTGCAAAGAAATTGAAACTACATCCTCCAAATGAGTCTCACTGTTGCCAGCTGAACACAGAATAAACAACTTATCTTTCTCTGCAAAGAAATGATGAGATTTTTTCAGGGTTGCTTTGACTGCTTTTTTATATATTTACCACAGTGCAATGGCAGTATTGTTATTTATTTGTGTGATGGCAGTACTTGGAAATCCAGTTGATGATGAACTCTGCAAACGTAACTATGATTACAAGAAATCTTAAATAATAATAGTATAATCTAGGTCAGAAGATACCTCTGGACTACCTAGTTCACCCCTGCTAGTAAAAAAGAAAGAGGAAACTAAAAAATAAACAAAGTGATCAAGGTAGTACTAGGCAAATACCCCTAGTTAGAATGAAGAACTGCTACTGGGAAAAAAACAAACAAACAAAAAAACAGTTCTGCTACTTCAAACCTTTTCTGAAAACAATCAGCCACAAAGAACTTAGATATTAACTCCCAGACTTTCAGTAGCAGGATCATTCTCTTTCAAAGAAACTTGTCTAAACCCCGATTTCAGTATAAAGAGCTGACCATTGTTTCCAGAACATTTATATGAAGCTAAATTTCTTTGAAAGATCAAGAAGCTAGAATAAGGCTTTTCCTAAAATTGTAGTTATAGAGTATTGACATTTTATTTCAAAACAGAAGAATTGGATTTTATTTTTTATAACTGTTTCTTAACTATTAAACACACAGCTTGATGAAAGGAAGCAATGACAGGGTGGTTATTGTCTTTACCAGCCTCCAAGTGCTGCACCACAGTCTCTAGGGATGTTAATCTTCAGCTGCACCAGTTTTAACTACTACGGATGACTCTTTTAATGGGTATTCTTTGTCAGTTGTTATGCATTTTCCAGCAAGTGATAACAATTGCCTACTTTCTACTTCATACTTATCTGTAATTACTCCTTTTTTTGGTCACTGAATCACTTTTAAAGACAACTGACTTTGAGAACACATGCAGATCTTGTGGATGTCACCTGAAGCTTTTTTCCACTGGTCCCAATAAGGTATTGAATAGCTGCATCCATCCATCCATGAACTATCATTATCAGTTCCCAAAAATGTCCTGCCAAAATATACCTTCTTTTGGTCAGGATGCAGTTTTGAAAGAAGTTGTCATTTTCAGTCAGTTTGATGTTAAAAGATTTTGCATCTTTTCCGGCACAAACAGAAATTCACTCATGGAACTTGACCTGAATGCAGCTAAGAATCTTCATTTAAGATTACTAATTGCTTTATGACTAAAACTCGGTATGAAAACACTGCAAAAGCAGGCTTTAAAAAAAAAAAAAAAAAAAAAAAAAAAAAAAAAACTTTTTCTCTGGCATTTATACGCTCTAAGAAATAAACAGCTGGGGTAAGCAGCGGGCTTTTCAATATGTTTTATTTATTTATACACAAAACTTTAAACATATGTCATATTGATGGCATTTACATCATAATATATGTTGTTCCCTATAGCTGTGCAAATTCATCAAAAATTGTCTGAATATCTACTGAATGTTAAGGCTGGAACAGCTTACCAAACTTTTTTTCCATCTGGTTCTTATCCCGCAGGCTCAGCTTTTCTGCATAAAGCACCCAGTGAAGGAAATGTATGCTTTAAAATGTAATAATCTGCCTCAGAAAGAAAGTGTTTCCTTTTCTCAGTCCCAAGGAAAGAAGAAATAGACATGATAATTTAGTTTGTGCCAGCCATGAAAACAAAACAGAATAGTAGAAAAGCCTCAACAGATAGAACTAAGTAAAAGGACTATATCTAGATTAGATTAAATGCATTAGAAAATGTGCTTTTGTACAATGTATTATGTAAACAAATACATCTTTTCAGATTAATAGTTCCATTATAGATATTTCATGTGTGTGTGTATATATATACATACATATATATATATATATATATACGCATGTCTTCAACAGACTTATTAGTACAGAGGTTCCATTCTTTAGTTTTATGCTCTCTGGCTTGTCAAGATTTAGCCCTGTACTGTGTGGTTTCTAAGATGTGGGGCTACCAAAGCCATCAACTGTGTGGCAATAGTCTGAGAATTCATATCAGGAAACGTTATACAGAGTTTCTATTGGTATGTAGGACTGTGGTCAGCCCATGCGTGCTTCAGTCATGGGTCCCAGGGCTGTTAACACCATTAGTGAGGCTACAAATTGATGGATAACTCTGTCTACCAATTCGAATTAGGATGAGCAAGTCTGTTTTATCTAATCTTTAATACTGTTCCAGAGACATGGATAGCCACAAAAGTTCTGTGTTTGATTTTGGTAGGTCTTGGTCAATACTGGTTTATGCCTATCCAGACACAATCAGTTTCAATAAAATTGCTCGAGCTCAGACAGGTGGCTGTCCATTCATATTCAAGGCACAATATACCTAAATTCTGTGTTGTATTCTTTATTGCTCTGGAAGATGAACGGAGCTCTACTTTGTGTGCTGTTATTCTGGACAGTGAGTGAAAATGTATGCTTCATTCAGTGGGATCTCTCAGAAGATGGAAAAAAGAGCTCCCTCTGCATTAAACTACTAAAATGTTTTCTTTTAAGCACAAGACACACTTGAAATATCCTTTACATACCAGCATAATTACTATGTGCCATTCGCTCTCTTGCACAAGAACCATAATCCATAACAGTCCACTCAATACTGCAAAATGTAGGCAGAAAATATTCAGAAAAAGGAGCCGGTGAGTAGTACTGTAACCATGGCAGCAATTGTCTGGGACCTCACGCACGTGGTACAGAATGAGAAGACAAATACCTTTGCACTCAGGGGGGTACACTGTCCAAAGACCAATGACTCACCTCCTGCTCTTTTTTTTTTTTTTTTTTCCGTAGAAGGGATAGATACCTTTTGTTAAGAAAAATATGACAAGTCTGAAATATGGCAGGTGAAATGGAAACCTAGATAAGATAGAATCTTCCTTTTATTCACAAAAGATAAAGTCTATTTATTTCCTGGCAATGTAAAGATTTTCAAGACTGAAGATAGCACATGCACTTTCTATCCTGAATAGCCTGGAACCATTAATCTTCTTAAGAAATATGTTACCTTCTCTTTATAAGCTAGCTTTGTGATATGCCTGCCATGTAGGCTGTAAAATAATCAGTGCTCAATAAAAAGTTTTTCTTACATACTAACTTTTAGAAAACAGACAAATCATGTCATATTTCTTTAGTTCCAGAAACACCTTGATTTCTGAATTTGTGACACAGAAGTTTGGCCCCCAGTAGTGATTCCAAGAGTATCTACTTTCTACATTAGTCACTCACTGTCTCATGGGCCAAAAGCAATCAAACAAGCAAGAAAACTACAGAAAAATAATTAAAAAAAAAAAAAAAAAGTTCCAATTACATGTTGGCATGTGAAGTTTTCTTCTTTGGGTAACAGTATCCAAAGTTATGTATTTGGCTTGTTAAATATTCCCAAACTCAGTGGGAAAGCTAAAACCAAAAATGACATTTTATCCTTGGCAAGACAGGTATTAAGCTGGAAAAATTCTTTTTTACCATTCCAAAATCATTCTTTGTTCTGTACCTCCTGTTTATTTCTGTAAACAACTACAGCACCAACAAAAAACACAATCAAAGATGACACACTGAAAAACCTGAGCTCTGGTTTAAAAATCACCTAGTAAACTAGAGAACAAAAAGCTATCGGCTACAGAAAAGATACTGAGTCCTTGAACTTACTCACAGTCCTATAATGATGTAGCTGTGAGTTGAATTCTTCCATTGATACAAAAGATTCTACATAAATGCAGACATAATACAAAAATACTTGTATGCTATATAATTCAGTGCTATCTTCAGGAAATTGTCATGAAATTGATTTCTCTAATGAAAATTGTCTGGCATGCATCCCATTTAACTGAAACCAGAAGACATTACAGGATCCAGTAAAGTTGGTGAATTGGCAAAATGCTGGCATGTAAATTTTACCGTTCATAAATGCAAGAAAGTGTCCAGTGGAGAGAAAAAATGGTATTCACATATTGAGTTTTAAATATATCAAAAGAATGATCAGTGTGCCTCTCTAGGTTGCTCAGCAAAAGCACTTTCTTACTGGTAGAAATGAACCACAGGACTAATGAAGAATAGATAAAACCTAAAATAAAGAATAAATCAATAAATAAGCCTGAATATAGTTTACATAATGTAGATCATAGAAAACAATAACATATTCTCACCTGGAATTTTCACTGTACTCTGCTATTTGCCCTAAAATACATATTTTCAACTAATAGAAATAAAAGTGATTGCATTAGAAGCATAATAAGGACTATTGTATAAAAAACAAATAAGATGACTGTGACTTATTTGACTTGAAACAGGAGAAGGAAGAAATAGGAAAGAATTAAACACTTCCAAGAATATAAGTGGAATCCTGCTGTCCTGGAATAGTAATAATAAAGCCATTCAATTAAATTAATATACTCATCTGTCCAAACTGGTTTAAAAACCTCTACATTTGTGCCACATCATAATTATTTTCTGCCACAAGATTTCATTAGACCAAAAAAAAAAAATTGTTATACCAGTATCAGTATACCACTGAGGTTTGTGATATGGCTGTATGAAATTTTCCATAGCTGAAACATACAGACAAAAAAAAAAAATTAAATTAAAAAAATGCCTGAATTCCTGTGGTTCAGGATGTATCCTGCCTTCTGATTGTCAGAGAAGAAACTTCATCTAAGCAGAAGTTCAAATACTTCTGCCTATTTTGAATTTTCTTGCACCTTTCTCAGAAATAGGTCTGCTGGATGTAAAAAGATACAGAGCAATGAAGGACAATACTTACTCCAAATGACAATTACTACTATGTTTTTATTTATTTATTTATTTATTTATGTTATTAGAAGTAGCTAAAATATGTCCATTAAAACTTCATTTTTTATTTTAATAACACATTTTTGGTGGCATTCAGAAACTACTTAATATTAGCTAAGTCTTGCTTAGCTGTCCATTTAGACAGAACAAGAATCAAAGCAGAACAGAAATCAATTGACTTTATTTTTCAGCCTGTAATTTCTATTTACTTTTATTAAAAATGTTTACAACTGTTTGCTATGGAAATAAAATATCTTCCTCCTGATCTTAAAATACAAAAAATGTTTTGTAATTGCCAGAACAATTATCTGACATTTAACATGTTGCTTTATACTTTGTATCTGGGAATGCCACTGCCCTGTAACTACGTGCTCAACAGAGCAAGAAATGAGGGACAGAAACAGCTACTCATTTCTTCCTCTAAAAGAACACATTCTTTCAGCCACTTAACTGAGAAGGAAGATGACAGGGCAAGGTAAAAAAACATGTACTAAAAACCTTTGCCATTTCTCATTGCACACTTATTAAATAACACTGAAGTAGGATCAACACCATAAGTGTTATTACTAAAGATAAGCAAGAAACTTCTCAAGCACTTTCTGTCCTAAGGGCATCTGCAACAACCTATACATCATTGTTTTTCAGCTGGTTCTTAAAGAACATAATTCCTTCTTGTGTCTACATATGGTAGTAGACTAATGAAATATATTTGCTTTTGCTAAGCTGTCTGTAGGATTCCTACTGGAATGATTTAGCAGTAGCCAGAAAGCAAATAAGCCTCATCAGTGGCATGAAAATGAACTATAATCATACCTTGACTTGGTTTGTGGATTTTTAATGATGGATTCCGTACAAATCCCAGAGGCACATGACTGCTTTAATTGTTTAACTTTAATTATTATTTGTGATATAAACCAGATGTTTTTCTTGGTAACCTCATCTACCTGAATATCACTTTGAAACGTGCTAAATGACCACCTTGCAATTAGATCAAGTTATTAAGAAGACAGCCATATGGTTGTTTAAATGAATAACATTTAGAGATTATTTTAGAAGCATGTTCAGTAACCCTTATATTTTACATATTCTGTTATTTCAAAGCCTGGCTGATAGACTTGTTGGCATTGATGGACTTCCAGTGCAACAGGAGAGAGTTAATAGACTAGCGTTTTTCTACAGTAGTTCCTGGTTTAATATTAAAATCTTGCCTTTGACTTTGACCCTTAAAATAGTGGTGAAAAGAAAAGAAAAGAAAAGAAAAGAAAAGAAAAGAAAAAAAGAAAAGAAAAGAAAAAAAAAAGAAAAAAAAGAAAGGAAAAGAAAAGAAAAAGAAAAGAAAAGAAAAGAAAAGAAAAGAAAAGAAAAGAAAAGAAAAGAAAAAAGAAAAGAAAAAAGAAAAGAAAAGAAAAGCCCTAAGAAAAATTAGCATATTGATACATTATTTTAGAAAAGTAATGGACAAGGTACATTTCCATGAGCATGTGAAAGTAATAAATACTCCTTTTTCAATAGCACAGAAACTTAAAGCACATATTAGAGTTGCAGAGCTATCAGTCTTACAGGCTGAAAAAATCATGACGCAGGCTATTCATGGGATTACGGTGTTGACCTCAGAATTATGATGTTTAAAGTTGTTTTCAAATATTTGTCAAGCTTTTTTTTCTTTTCTTTTCTTTTCACAGACTTACATTTTGTTTGACCTTCAAGATGAAAATCACCCTTAAACAGTCCCATATTGATACAAGTTTTCAGAACTGTTTTGATTCAAACTCACTTTGCAGTTATCTAACCTGTGACCTGCTGCTTTCAGTCGTGCTCATGGTGACTCATGACAGGAGGAGGTGCTGGAGTTTCTCAATGTATTCCTTTGTCGAGGCAGATTTTGCGAACTTTGTTACTGTGTCTGACATTTCCAAACATACAGCTGAGAAATGCACAGCAACTCCAGACAACCTGCAGCTTCTTTGGAAATCACAAATATGAATCTGATAGAGGTAATTATCAATTATACAAGCTGTATGCACTTTCAGTGTGGTCACTGTTTACTAAACAAAGCACTACAGTTGCCATTCATGAGTAGGATCTACAGGTACATGTGTCTAAGTGAATCTACATTTACAGAACAAATAGACAATAGCATAGGTACTCCTATCTGCTGAGGTATTCCCACACGTGTTTTAGCCCTCTTCCTTCCTCCACTGTAAAGACTGATGGAAACCAATAAAAGAAACACTGAATTTAATCTAGTAATATGTTTTTCTCTTTTCAATAAAAGTAGACAAATGAAGCCATTAAACTGTGTTTCTTGAAACCAGTTCCCCTCTGTTTCTGATCTACCAATAACATAGTTTTGTCCTGCTATACAAGCAGAAGCTTGAACCTGTGGAGCAGAAATTGTCTCATTGTTAATCGAAGCGATGGTTTAATATAATTTAGAGCAGTGAAATAATGCTTGTCTACAGCTTGATTGCTGGTACTGACATCACCACTTTTATTACTTTCACTGCTTTGGAAACCCATTGACATTCAGTTCAGAAATAACTCTGTTTGCTCAGCCAAACTAACTTCAATGATCTCCCTGTGAGCTGACAGCTGGCTTGCAACAGATGATGATGAGTAATCAGCTGATCATGGCTGAAAACAGAACCATGCACCTGGAACCATCTTAAACTTGTATTTCTATTACATTTAGAATAGTTATGGAGAATAGTTATGGAAGAATTGATATAATATAGTAATATCTCTGTTCAATATTAGTCTTTGCAAAATCAGTTATTTCCCACCAACTGCATAGCTGAGTTTACCTTTGCATATTTGGAGAACTCTATTCATGAAAACTGAAACATTCATAATAAATCCAATATCCACCGATTTTTTCTTCAGATTATTCTTATTATTATTATTTTTAAATCAGACTGAAGTAAAATAAAGATAATTATCATCAGAGATTCATTTCTGCACTCAAACAAGAAGTCTTCCTATAGCTGACCCAATCTTTTGCTTTCAGATTTTTTTTTATTTTTTTTTTTGTCTTTCGTCTTGTCCAAGATATAAATCTTGGTAATATTGACATAAGTGTTCTAGCCAGTGAAATGCTATTTTTTAATATTTTTTTCTGATAAGTTATACACATATAAAATGGTAAAATGAAGTATGAAATGATTTTGTTTGTTGACGTGAAATAACAAATGAAGTAACAAATTTTGTTTTGCTAGAGTGTTGCTTAATTTCAGTGCCTGGATTGCTGAAGCTTATGCCTAGTCAAATATTTAGCAAAAGTATCAAACAAGACCCACAATTAGATAACCAAAGATCAGCATACATGTTCCACTGTGTGATATATATACCAAGAAAAATTTTGGATTTTTTTTTTTTTCTGAACTGTAGGAAGGAACCTACAAAAGGTAACTATGTAATCTTCAGTTATTCAAGGATGTTATGAGTGAGAGAATTGCTAACTGATGTTGTTGATGTTATATTATGATATGATATTAATATGGTTTATTACTAATTGGTACTTTATGGTACATTATTAATATGGTACTAGCTATTAGGGTCTTATAAATAATCTCCCTTGGTAAATAAGCAGTAGGCATGCATCTCTTGAAGCTGAAGAAGTCTTTCTAGAAATCCTAAGTGGAAGTTAGGATTCTTAACAGTTGTATTCTTAACATGTATTTGTTAGAAAGTAAAAAGTTTTATGGGAAGGTTTGGTCTGATTGGCTGCTAGTGAGAGAACTAATCATTTATAGAATCATAAAATCACAGAATGGTTTGGGTTGGAAGTGACCTTAAAGACCACCTAGTACCATCCCACCTGCCACAGGCAGGTATATCTTCCATTAGACCACGTTGCCCAAAGCCCCATCCAACCTGGTCTGGAACACTTCCAGGGATGAGGCATCCACAACTTCTCTGGGCAACCTATTCCAGTGCCTCACCAACCTCATAGTACAGAATCTCTTACTTATATGTAATCTAAACCTACTCCCTTTTAGTTTAAATCTGTTACCCCTTGTCTTGCCACTACACTTACTGATAAAGAGTCTCCCTGTCTTTCCTGTACCCCTTCCAGTACCCCTTTAGGTACTGGAAGACTGCTATAATGTCCCCCCAGAGCCTTCTCTTCTTAGGCTAACTGTCCCAAACTGTCTCAGCCCCTCTTCCTTGGAGAGGTGCTCCAGCCCTTTAATCATCTTTGTGGCCCTCCTCTGGACCCAGCCAAACACATCTATGTCTCTCTTGTGCTTGGCAGCCCCAGAGTTGAATGCAGTGAGGTGGGGCCTCACGAGAGAGTAGAGGGGGAGAATCACCTTCCTCAACCATGTTTCTTTTGATGCAGCTCAGAGTATGGTTGGCTTTCTTTTCCGGGCTGCAAATATTTTTAAATTGCCATATTTTAAACAGTCAGATAAGACGTCTCATCTAGGTGGTTTAATAGATTTAAATAATAATAATAATAATAATTAAAAAAAAAAAGCCCTCTTTCTAAAAGCAATCTGTGAGATCATCTACATTGAATTCTCAGTTTTTCCCAGTGGTGTTACACTCCTTTTTGAAGGGTGGATAGGGTGACACTGAGGGGGGATTTTATCAATGTGCAAAAGTACCTGGTAGAAGGGAGAAAATAATGAAGAGAGAGACTCTTCTCAGTTGTTCCAGTGACAGGACTAGAGGCACTGAGTGACACAAACTGAAATACAGGAAATAACAATTAAACATGATTTTTATTTATTTATTTATTTGTTTGTTTGTTTTTCTGCGATAGTCATCAAACACTGTAAGAGGTTGCCCAGAGAGGCTGTGGAATCTCCATCACTGGAGATGTTCAAAACCTGACTGGAATAAGCCCTGAACAGCCTGCTGGATTAGACAGTCTCTAGAAGTCCCTGCCAGCCTCATTACTGACTCTGTGTCTCCCAGGGAAGCACCTCTGAAATAGAGGAAACTTCAGTTTTCCTGGGGAGCATGTGGGTCTCTTGAGGACAGGAGCTTGTAGGGACTGCAGGATGTAGAGAGCAGAAGATGGTGAGACGGTGAAAGGATCTAGAGGTCCACACCTCATCCAGAACTTGTGAGAGAGGAGAAGGGAAGGAGCAGCTAGTAGTCAGGCCTCAAGGACAACGGAGAGCAAACATCCTAGAGTACACATACTGGTATTCTGGATTTGGTCTGGTTGTTATAAATGGACTTTGATACTTCAATTTAACAACCTCATCACAGTGATGATGTTTTAAACTTGTTCACTTTTATATTTATATAATCACACATCTAAATTCTGACCGTTGATGTGCCAGTTGCATTATGAGGTCTAATCAACTTCTCAGACAAATGAGTATCATCATCCATACATCTTAAACACAAAATCACTTACTTTCTATTCATGACCATTTCATCTATTGTTGCTTTATCTATTATCATTGTGTTTCATATCCAGGAGTTTTCTCAGAAACATCCCATGGGATTTTATGAAATGTCTTTTCCATCACACCAAGAAGAAAAAGTGGATTTGTGAATTTATTTTGACTTTTTCAGTCATATTGAAATATCAGGGTAAGATTTAAATACAAACAAAGCAGCTGAAAAAAATGTTTCAATCAACCTCTATAATCAAGGCTAAGTTTTCTGCTTGTTCAGTGTAATGTCCTCACAATGATAGCAGATAACATACACAACTGTTTTCATTTGAGTATTCCTATTATCATCTTTGTTTTGAGAGTAAATGAAAATTTATCAGCATACAATTTAGCATATGTTACCAGCATACACACTAGTATGTTGAAGAATAACAACTACTTTATAGTGAAGAAGCTTCGCTTTCTCTCAAATTAATCTCAGTACTTTTTCAGTGAGAAAATCCCAACTGTGTGAAAACTTTCTCTGTGTAATTAGCAGAAAGGATTGCACTTAAAAGCTGAACAAACAGAGGAAACAAAGAGTACTGTCACTATTTTTTTCTTCAATGGATCCATTGAAATACATCAATATATCAAGGCAGGATGAACAGAATAAATAAATAAATAAACAAATAAATAAGTAAAAACCTTGTTTTTAAGATATGATTGGGCAAGAATGTTACACTTGATGGTGTATGTCACAAATAGTAATGCTATGAGAAAGTACCATTCTGTTGTTGTGGGCAGTAGCACAGAAAGGTCTGTTTGGGAGCTGCCAGAAATTTATTCCAAACTATAACATCTCCCTCCTAAAAGAAAAATTCTTTACTTGTGTTTTCCACTCCTCAGTGAGTAGTATAAGATTTCAGATACACAAAAAAATACATTAAAAAAACTAAAGCATTAAGATACTGCCTTGGAATACATAGTCACTACATTCCTTCAACAGCACAGAATATGGCAGAATGCTATGTATTTTAGCCTGAAAATGAATTGCCTCCTACTTTTTTGTTTTGTTTTGTTTTGTTTTGTTTTGCTTTGTTTCCCTCAGAGAATCACAAATGTTTCTCAATATTTTTATGGAAACTTGGAAAAGAGCATTGCCATAAAAGTTAGAGTGGAAGGATCTGTGGTTTCTAAATGTTATGATTCAAATCACTGTCTTCAGAAGAAGAGATGAAGTATCACGAGGTCATTTCATCTAGCCTCTTTATTCAGCTCCTCCATTTTCTTAAATGAGTTTACAGGAAAACTGTTGAGAGGTGCAAAGAAAACAAAAAGAAATGAAGAAAGGAGTTGCCCATACTGAAAATTCACTAATGTCTCATCAAGAAGATGGGGTGGATCTGAAGTAAGAACAGAGATCCTTTTCCAAGAAAGAGGACAACTCTTGAGTCTCTCCTCGGCAAAAGAGAAAAGAGAAGACACAAGGAAGGATTTAGCTGAATGTTAGCTACCAAAAGGCATCAGAAAATAGAAATAAAAGGATGTCAAGACATCAAGAAGGGCCATCAAGAGACCAAGAATAACAAGTTGTAAGCTAACAGAAAGGGTCTCTATGCTGTTATGCAAGGTAGCCACTTTCTCTATATGATCCTGTATGAATTTGTTTTCACTTCTACTTTACCATTCCACTAAAGACTTTCTTGTATGTTCTTGTTGGGACTGTTCACCTTTAAAATATTGCTATTCCTAACCCATTTTTTCTTCCAAGTCAATATCCACAAATCTTTAAACCTCTCAGTGTTAATCCTGCCTTTTATTTTTTCTACATCTCTCTCTCTCCTTGCATCTTCAGGACTGCTAATTTATGTGATTTTAGAGGTAGTCCTGAGGCACTGGTGCCTCCTTTAAAGCTTCTGGCATTGGAATCAAATATCTGTTTCAAAAACTCAGTTTTCATCTTTTTTGAAATAGTATGCAATACTACATTAAATATATTTATTATATTATGGAAAATTTATTATATATTATAAATATGATATACTAGTTATTGTAGATAATATTTATTTTGAAATATTATATAATATTTTACAATATTTCTAATAGCTAGTACTTCAAACAAAGAATGCATCAGGCAAAAATAAAGAGGGTAGAAATATATTATGTTTTATTTTTTAAAAATTATTGGGATGTTCTTAACATGGATTTCACAATATTGGTGTAGCTTAAGACATAGGAATCTTTCTTTTACACTGTTATGAGTCCTCTGTTTCCAACCTCTGTTATCATTTTCTCACCCACCACCCTTTCTTTAGACTGTCTTCTCCCTCTATCCTCTTTTGGAAGTATGCAACACCAACACTAGACAAAAATGAAATAAATGCAGAAAGTTAGCAAGTGCGTTTTATAACTAACAGTCATGAAAAACAAACAACAAACAACAACAAATCAGGAGGTTTTTTAAAACTCCTCAGAAGTTAATGACATTTATAGGAGCAATATGAAAGATGACAGTTTTGGAAATATGAGATCTTTGCAAAAGTTAGAAGTGGCCACAAGGGAGAAATTCTGCTCTGTCATAAGAGAGAAATACTTTGGCCTTTACTATAGCATTAAATGGAAAAAAAAAATAAAAATAAAAAATGGACAAATACATGTTGGTAAGCTATGTAATGCCAAAGCATTGGAACTTCAGGAACTTAAAAACACTTCTTACTTCCTTAATGATGTAGGATCCATTTCCAGATTTGGGCAGGAATATTTCTCCCTCTCTCTCTCTCTCTCCAATTTACAGTGGGCCTGTGCACTCTAACAGATACTGGGTGTCAACTAAAGTTGGGCTGAAGAAAATGTTATTATCACCGAGCCCTGGAATAAATACAATAGGTCAGTTACATCTGTGCTGGAGTAGCAGTATCTGACAGAGAAATGGGGAGACACCTAGTGATGTTATCAGCTTCAGCAATCTCATTTTAATCCACTGCTATAGGTTTACCAGGGCCCTTAGCCTGCTAAGGCTTTAAGCACCTTCATCAGTTCCCCCTAGATTCTTTACAATAAAAAAGATGTAATTAGTCAGCAAGGTACACTGAAATCACTTGCACTGGTGCTAATCAGAGTTCAGATACAGCCATGCAGTGTGCTATAGAAGAATCTGGAAGATACCTTTTTATGGAGAGTTTCAATCAGGAACTTGCTTCAGAGGTGGGCTGTTGATATATTTTATAGGCAATCTTAACTCTAATCTTTAATGAGTGCCTGTTATACTACTTCTGAGTGGATAACTCAAGAATTCAGTACCACCAGCCTTGATTCTTATCTCTGGTAAAATGCATGTGGATCCATTAAGCTGGAACACATACAGAATAAAAAGAGAAAAAAAAAATTACATTGACAGACCATTTTTTATATATAGAAATTGTGCTAAACATCCCATATCATAGCCAGTTATCACCTTGCAAAATGTATTACAGAATTGTTAACAGGAAGCCAAATTTAAAAAATCTTTTCCAAATAAGAAAAAAACTACCATAATCAGCTAAGTTTCCATTCTGTAGCTTGATTCTTGCATAAGAATATGAACTCTCCATAAAACAAATAATCATTTTGTATCTTAAAACTGATTTTTATTTCTCATTTTTAATAAAAAAAAATTACTAGTTGTCAAAAATAAGTAGTCATGTTTTTATGAATTATACTTTCTATTCCTGTGTTTTTGTCTTTCAAAATTTCCGCTCAGTATAATTGCAGTGTTACCATAATCTGAATACTTACACAAAGATATTTTTGATTGTAGAACAAAGTTTAGCATGTCAACACAATCCAAATTCTGTTTTTGAATAAAACTTTAGCAAACCTATTCCTGTTCGTCACATTATGCCAGATTATATCCAGTTTTTTTGCAAGGTTCATGAGGAGAAAACAAGTATTTGCAGTATGAAAAAAACATGTAGGCATGCCCCTGTTTTCTGACAGTCATTGATGCTCCTTCCGTCCCAAAATGAGATGTAAAGAATGAAAAATGCTCCTGAGTTCAGCAACTGCCAAAGTCTGCATCTGGTAAGGCAGCTTTCCTGGCCCTGCAAGCTGCATACCAAAAGCTCATTGGCAGAAAACCACAAGACCTTCATTCTGCACTGAGAAGGGCAAGCAGGTCTGTGTGAATGGTTCAAAGATGGAGGAGATAAAAGGTAGAGGAGGCTTCCCCAGGAGGTCTTACTGCTCTGTTACTGGAGAGGAGTTGGACACAAGCTGCATACCTTGATCATTATATGACCTTCTGATTTCATCTTCAAAAGTCCCTTGTCTTCACACAGTTCATGTACTACACTGTAGTGTCATGTTATGTACCCCTGCCATGGAAACCTCATTTGAACTTACATACCACTCTTGAACCTACTCCAGAGATAAATGAAACAAGTAACTATGAGTCCAATCAGTCAGCAGGCATCAGTTATATCTAAAATAATAATTACAGAACAACAACAACAGCAAATAACAACTTCTAATTCAAACATACTTAGGTTTATTCATCACAGAATTTGTCTGTGAAATCAGCATTATGCAGGCAAAATATAAATAGCAATAACATTAAAAAGCAGCAAAGTACAGTTCTGAACACAGAGGAATGACATCATAAGTTCAACATCCATGAAGAAGTCTAGGAGAAAGGAAGATTGCAATAGTTGTGACTTCAATGTTTATAAAAGCAGGAATGCAGAATGCACCATGAATGTCCAGAATATATTCTTTCTCCCTTTTTCATTTGGAATTAAGTTTGCAAGAAATACAACCCAAAATAATTCTATTCTAAGTCTACAAGTCTATAGCAGATGCTCTGCTTGTATACCATTTCTGAAGTTAGTAGAAGTCAGCTCATTAACCTCCTCAGAAGTTCTCATGCGTTCATCTTCTATATCTCACACATTTCGTACAAAGGAAATGTAAGCAGTTTCCTCTTCAGATTGCATTGAATATTTTATGTGCTGAACACACAGAGACTCAGTTTATTCGCTTCCCTTAATCTTTACCCACAAGATTTTTATTTTATTTTATTTTATTTATTTGTATTTTTTTTATTTTATTTTATTTTATTTTTTTATTTTTTTAATAGCACCACGTGAAATAAGAGGTAATATGGAAAGTGAAAATATCTTGACCGGCCCTTTGCTTTTGCAGCAACCACATGATATTTCAGGTTGTTTTGGTGGTATTTTTTATGGCATTTTCAGAACTTTTTCAACTGTAAGACAAATTTCACTTACATTGCTGTCATAATTGGGGCTACAGCAATTATTAACTGCTTGATTTTCACTATGAATTGCAAATAGAGATACTTAGCTTTATACTCATTTATTAATCTGCATTCCTTTAATTTCCATCCAGAAACTACAAGAAAGTTGAACTCCAAATACACAGGCAATTTGACCATGGTGTTTCAAAACCATGTACAATGAGCAACGGCCTTCTTACAGAAAACACTGACTATGCTAAATATTGCACATTCAGCTTGTGTAAAATGGGCACTAGAACTGCATACAGCTTGCACACAGCTCATTTCCATATAACAGACTCAGATCAACCAATTACACACACAAATCCCAAATTCATCAGTTACTCATCTCAGTCACATGTCAGTTTCGAGAAGAATTAATGGGTAAAGACTAACGGGGAAAAAAAAAAAGTCTGAAGGATACCAGATTGTTCAGCAATTTCACTGTCTTAATCAGAGAGAAGGATTGGAGGCAGCTGCTACGCATGTTTTTTCTTTACTACAGAAATGAGCAGAAATGAGAGTGAAGAAATGAGCAGTTAGAAAGCCTTACTTAATCCAGGAACACAGACCTGTTTTCTAGTTCTTGCAGGTACCTTCCAATGCATGGCATTGGGAGAGGAAACTATTCTGACCGCTGACAGAAAACCAGGGGCTAAGCACAGTGAATTGAAGAATAGGAGAAGAGAAGAGACAGCTGGAAACGCTCTGTAAAAATTGAGGGTTTTAAGAGTGCTTTTGGGACAATGCAAATTTTCCTTATGTGATATATAACTGTTATTTGTCCCTGGTGCAAGGTGAAATCCACATACAATCATCCACATACAATCTGCTAGCTCTTGTGCATCTGTGAAAGAGACAATGCAGTACCACCCTGCCACAGCAGTGTTGCTGTAATTGTCCACTAGGTTTTAGATCAGTTTACAGCCAGGATTAGTTCCCTTTCCATTTAATCTACTTCAGAATATTGTTGAAAATAATAAATAAATAAATAAAAGTTTCTTACCGCTTTAATGAAAAAAAAAAAACAAAATGAAGTATAAGCTTTTTCACTAAACTCTAAGAAACTTTTCAGTTTGCATTTTATGGCTAGGAGCAAAAAATATAAATGTCCTGTTCATGCCATATTCCAATTTCCATATAAAATTCACGCAACATGAAGTAAATCAGCTTAAAGATAAACTTTGCTTGCAAAAGGCAGGCCGTTAACAAAAAGTTTACTTTGGGCCTTTAAAATTCTTCTCCTGTCTTCCACTCTCTCTGTCTCTGTGACCTCAGGGGATGTAATCCCTTAAAATGCAGCTCATCTTCAATTAGCAGAGAGAATGTGTATTTTCTACACTGAAATCCCCAGGTATCGTGCAATGCAGTTCACTTCAGATTTTACAGTTAATTAAAGCCTCATACACATTTTCTGATTCTCCAGCTGGCACTGGAGAGTTTCAAAGCTTAGAACACTTTAGCTATTACTCTGCTGAAAAGCATGCTAATCAACATTAATGTCCATGTGGCTTTCTTGCTGACCAACACTCACTAATGGGAAGTTTATAAATACTGCACTCCTCATAGCAAGAAAATGAGAAGAAGCTGAGGTTGCAGGACCGACCAGAGTTTGAACTCTTAGCGTAAATATAATTCCTCTTAGGCATCAATAATCAAAGTTCACTGGGAAATTGCAACTTGAAAATGCACAAATGAACCTTGAGAACAGGGTGGAAAACATTCCAGATTATAACCTTGGAAAATAAACTATATCCCTTTTTCTGAATAATATGCTTAGGCCCTATGGTAAGAGTCTCTCATCCTCCCTTGTGTTGCAGGTCCTTGACGTAACCCCATATTTCAAAAAGTTATTCTCTGGAGATTGACCTTGTAAAAATGTCACTGCACTTTGATTCTCCAATTTTCTTAGTCTGATCTTCAGATCAACTGAGATTTTGTTACAAGTAAAAATATTTTATTCTTTACTTTTAAATCAGTTCAGTAGGCCAGGTGATTGCAGGCAGCAGTTCTTGTGTAATTAATTAATTTCTCCTTAAAAAAGATATAATTAAATAAAAATAAAATAAAAAAGTTACTAATTAGTAATGTTTGCCAAGCACATTAATTTTTCATTCTACTTCTGCTATTGTTAAATCACATTTTTGATACTTGTATAAGCAATTCTCTGAGGTCAAAAGACAATATAATTAATGGTGGAATTAGGGCCAGTGTTATCTCAAAAGTGAAAGCTGCATGTCTTCTCATCTGAGTAGCTTCTGGGGCCACGAGGAACCTTTTTTTTAAAGAATGGTCGTGGAATCCTTTGAAAATTAGCCCAAATATACTGTGCTCATTAGCATGTTCCCTGTTTCTGTTGAAGCAACTACTTACCTTTTTACAAAGACCAAGGTGAGACAGGTCACTAGCTGTCAATGACAGTTGAAGAACAAGAGTACCACAAGAGGAAGAATGCGCATTGCAAAAAAAGATTTGCATTCCTACATAACCCACAAGATCCAGGGGCATATATTCCATATTTGACCTCTAACATTGAGAAAGTTTGTGGCAAATGAATGAAGAAGATTGTTTTTATATTTCTTAAAAATAAATGCAACATATATATTATAAAATATTATTTCTAATTTTTATACTCTATTTCATAAAATGACAGTAATTATGTATTAACAATTCTATTGTTATACATGCAGGACATAATCCACCTTGCAAATCCTATATTTAATGGTTTTCCTGTGGTAAAAGTGATGTAAAAGATGTGTTTCTGAAGCAATTCTTTTGTGTAGTCAGCATATGTTTGACTACTTTGGGAGTGCATTTCTTTATAATTTCTTCTCAGATAAACCTGCTCTCTTAAACACTGTCAATCTGAAAAATATCTTCCTAGAAGCATCCTGTGCATCCTTGCTGGAACAGTTCCTGCATATGCAGTATTTTTACAATACCTTTATCATTCCAAGTTCAAACAATCATCGAATCACAGAATAGCCTGGGTTGAAAGGGACCTCATAGTTCCAACTCCCCTTCCATGGGCAGGGATGCCACCCAGTATATCAGGTTGCCCAGGGCCTCATCTAACCTGGTCATTAACGCCACCAGGGATGGGACATTCACAAACTCTCTGAGCAACCTGTTCCAGTGTCTCCTTTCTTTTGGTCTCTGTCCCTTTTTTGAACTCATTCAGAAGTATTTCTTTGATGTAGAAAGGCAATACACAAAAACTAAGAAAGAAGGTTAAAAAGGAAAGGAGGTTGCAATGAAGACGGTGTCGATTTCTTTTCTCAGTTGATAAGTGATAGGACATGAGGAAACTGCCTCAAGGTGCACCAGGGGAGGTTAAGACTGGGTATCAGGAAGAGTTTCTTCACCGAAAGGTTGGTTAGGCAGTAGAACAGGCCTCCACCAGGGAGGTGGTGGAGTCACCGTCTCTGGAGGTATCTGAGATGTGTGGATGTGACATTTAGGGAGATGGTTTAGTGGTAGACTTGGGAGTATGAGATGATGGTTGGACATGATGCTTATGGGTCTTTTCCAACCTAAATGATTCTAAGATTCATAGCCAGAAACATGAGATAATATAAATCAGCATATACCTCTTTATTCTACTGGATCTGTTCACATGTAACATGACTTGTTTCTACAGCTGCTTCAACAACATGGCCTCATTTTTTTCTTCCTTTTTTTTTTATTTTTTTTTTTATAATTATTGAATTACTAGTTGTGGTCTATTTGTATTTTTGTGGGACTGTTTGCTTTGTCTTTGAATGTATTTGGAGTTGAGCAAGAAGGATTGTATTATTCTAGACATTTGAAGCTAGAAAATAAGAATTCACCTTTTGCACAGAAAAATGATGGTACTCTGTAATTTTCTTTTAATAAATGTTTCCAGTTTTCATATGTAGAAGAAAGGGCTTGTACACCTTGGCAGTAGATAAGTGTTCCATTGCTTGTAACTGAAATAAACAAACAAAGAAATGAATCTTTATTTCTGTGATTAGTTCCAGTCAGAAAAGCAACCCACTGCAGCACAAAAAAAAAAAAAAAAAAAAAAAAAAAAAAAAGTGAAATGGAAATGTAGGAGAACTGTAAATACTCACCCTTAACAAAATAATAAACTTGCAACACAGGTGTCTCTACAAGGTCAGAGGAAAAATTATAAAAACACAAAACCTTAGATTTCCTGTTAATACTGCGCAGTAGTTTAACTTCTTATAACTCTTCCACCACACATTAAGCAAGTTTATTACAGATTCTCATTTAATATCCAATTGGGCAGGAAGACAAAGAAAGGAAGTACTGTATTTTCCATTTAAAATGGGTATTTTTTTCTGCTCACCAGCTATAAAGTTATTGCTGAGTTAAGAGAAACTGCAGAAAGAAATGTGTTCCTTCCCTATCAAACCATGAATATTTCACCTGTATATATGAGAGCTGGAGTGCTTGCTGCAGCAATTTTCTTATTAGTCATCTTTGATTTTTCCAGATTCTGGAGAAAATATGATATTTTTTCTTTAAAAGTAGCTTCAGAATTCTATTTTGGGGGGCATTTCTTTAATGGAGTGTATAATGTTAAACATCTGTTTTAGCCTGGTTGCAGTAGAACAGAATGGGTTAGGTTCTAAATGATACAATATTTTTATGCATAACATATTGAGTATTTCCTTTTTCAACAATTTATCAGAATTAACGAATCCACAATAGGATTTTAGTCTCTTTTGGTAACTGAGTGTGAAAGCAGTGAAATTAAGAAAAATGACATGGGTAAATATTAAATAATGAATAAAAGTTTATGTATTATTACCTAATTATTAGACCTGTAATATTTCAGGAATAACCATCCAGCAGAGAAACTCCTTCAGGTCACTAGATTATGCTTTATTATCTTAAAGCATGGACAATTTCAGAAAGCATTGGATGTAAATTTGGTATAATCTATCCAAACTGGTCTAAAACTACATTTTACAATCTGTAATTTTTGTCAGTACAAATGCACCTACATTTTTAAAGATGTTCAGAGAAGGATTTATGACTTATGCTTATGATTCATCTATACCACACACATTTGTGGATGAGGCCCTTAATGCTTTGGTCATGCTCTGAATGCCTCTGACATAGTTAGTAATGTACATGGATTACAAGTAACATATTTTAAGGGAGAGTTATGTGATTGCTAGCATGAGAAGCAGAGGGATGTGAAGGTAAAGCTATGCTTTACAAGAAACAGATATTTTCTATAATTTGCAAATGTATTTATACATTTTGACAGGGTTTTTCCCCCCTCATTTCAAGGCAAAAAGATACATTGGATCTAGAAGGATGTATGCAAGCAACAGAATGAAAAGCTGCTTGGAAATCACATATTGTTAATGTCAGAATTTTGTTAGGGTGGACAGCCATCTGATAAATGTTAGTCCTTGTCTGCCTTTCTTGTTCCTACTTCAGTTCTTCATTTGTGTCCATAATAGTTCACCTGCTTGCCGCTTTTTGTTTTTATATTTAAAGAAAGGAAATCTTTTAAGAAAAGCGATTTTTCTTTAGTAATTTAAACTAGTGTCATCTTCAAGTATTTGTTATACATACTTCAAGATTAGCTTTAGAATATTAGTCAAAGAATAGCAAGGTAAAATTAGAAAGTGGTGTGTATTAATCCATATGATTTATGGTACAGGATAGCCCTATTAAACTATAACATGTTAAAACTTAAGTTTCTTCACAAAAAAAATTCATACGCAATTTCATTTTAAATTTTACTTTTAGACACTGCTTTAACTGTCCCTTCACAGGCAGATTTTCATATTTGTTGAAAAGGATTAGAAACATTTCCATCAGCACATGATTAAGCATTTAAAATCTGTTCATTTTGTGGGAGTTATAAATACTTTATTTCTCTATTTATCACAGTGCCTTCAAAAATCATAATCTGTCCAGAAGGATGTTGTCTGATCATCTCACATTATATTTTCCCTTATTCAGTTATTTAATATAGAGAATATGATTTAATTTATTTATTTTTGTTGTTGTTGTTGTTCAGACTGATTTGGCAGCTTTGGGTCCTAAAACATGCATACATTTATGTGAGTTTTATGTTAATGAGAACACGCATATCTGACAAATACAGAGACGGTCACGTTCCCTTTATGGTGCTAGCCCTGAAGGAGACTTGATAATAGCTGTACTTTAAGCATGTTAGTATATTTAGATCCTAAACATTAGTTACAGTGCATATACGGAGACTTTTCTCATAAAAATTCTAATGTTTTCCTCTTGTAAATTTACCAGATGTTGAGTCATATAATGTAGGAGATTTAACATTAATCATTAAGATCATTTGTCTGTCATTATATTCCCTTATGCCACACAAGTTTGGAGGTAAATACGACTGTTAGATGAAGGCAGTTTTCCTGTGAAAGCAGCTTTGTACCATCTTGCTCATGCAAGCACAACAACAGCAAGGGTGACACTTGGTTTTAACACAAACAAAAGCTTTTGAAAAGATGTGCCTATATGAACCATGCAACTGGCTGAAGAAGACAGACGCTTCATTCTCAGATGATTTTTTTGATAACTTTTTGATTAAAGGGATAGATCAAGAGCTTCCATACCTCACAGTAAAGATCCCTGAAGAAAATCAAGTAACAGAGACCTGCCCTTCAGTGAGAATGAAATCTCAACCTTACAGGGCGCTGGGAAACTGCAGGGGCAAGAACAAAGAGCTATGTTTCTCCGATCCACACCAAAAGGCTCAGTGAGTAATTGTCTTAAGAAAATGGTCATAGACTACATGACATTTGGTAAAGAATGAAGCTATAAGAAGTTATAAGTAGACAATGCGAAAAAGTGAGAGATGTTTGCTCTAAGAAATGGCTTGTCATAGAACCAAATGACTGCCTAAAAATTATGATCTTAATGAATCTTAAATTATCAAATTCATTTTAAGTGATAAACTATATAAAAAAAAAAAAAAGTTTTATTCATTCTTTTGTACAGTATTTCCAAGGGATTGTTTCCATAGTTTTGGGGGGTGGTGAGTGGAGTAGGGTTAGGAGAGGGGCAGAACACAAATACTGTAACTTCTGTGTTTGACCAAACATCTTATTAAATGGAAAGGTCAGGGCTGGTCTTTACCAGTGCATCTGTAATAATTACTCAACAGAAGATACTAACAATGAGGTTTCCAACAATGAAAGGAAAGAAGAAACGTTTAAATGGCAAGGCATGTTTATAAGAAGATTGACCTAATATTCTAATAAGCACTATTGCCCTGAGATAAAGATGAAACAAGACACTTTAAAGAAGAGCTTAACTTTGGAAAGAAAGGGAAAAAACATTCTGCAGTTTGCACTAAGTCTTTACAGTCTGTCTTCTAATTTATACAGTGTGAGTTAAAGTTACAACCATAAATAGGGCATATAATATACCTTTTACAGAACATATCAAAGTTCTCAGGAAGCCAGATTTAAGGCTTATGCAAAGATACACAGTAATCTATTTCTGAAATACTCCTTGCTCTCCATCTTAAAGGCAAATCAAGAAGGCAAATAGATATTCTGGAATTGAAAAGGGAGATGTTTCACTTCCTGAGAAATAGTGTCAGCTGAATGAAAAACTCTTTGCAGAACCTCATACAACTGAATGGGGTACCACCAGTGATATTGGTGAAATATTATACACATATTTAGGGAATACTTTTCTGGAATGGAATGGCAATGATGACAAGATTTTGTCAAGCCAAATGTTATGGTATGGTTGGTATATTGAAATAGAGAGTGCTACAATGAATTATTAAAACTCACCACACCAAACAAACAAAACACACATACGCAAAAAATACAAAACAAAAACAACAAAAACACCTTTATTAGAGGAAAATGAGGGGAATGCCAAAAACTTGGAAAGATAAAAGATGATTGTTACCCTCAACTTATATCAAGCTCAGGATCTCATAAAATAAGATTATGGATAGAGAGACTGATAAGAGCTTCTTGTCCTTCAATTTTTCCATTTCAAATATTTTAGTCACAGTCTATAAGGTACTTGTAAGTCTTTCAGCCATTTATCCACTGTAGGACTTTATCTTAAGTGACCTTCTAATATTCCCATTAAATTTAATGAAATTTATCATTGCATTTATTGAAATACACCTGTAACTTTCTTCTTCAGTATTTCAAATACTACTTTAGAGGCTACTGTTGGGGCTTGCTGGGAGTTGCTGTTGTTCGGAATTATCAACAATGCGTCTTGAGCTTCGTTTTGCTAGCCCAGGAAGCTTTGTAAGAATATATTAAACATACGTTTGGTATATAGATGTTTATAGCTAAATAGTGCTATCTAACTGATGTTTTGCTTAATGTTGGTGAGTTCCTCTCAGAAATATTATTACCTGATTTCTTGAATTCTTGCATTGGAGTGTGATCCTGAAGAACTCAACACATGAAAAAGTTCTATTAAAATAAATACACCCATCCTTGTGATTAACAATGACTCTTGTACTAAGTACTTATGTAATGAGCAGCATACAGGATAAGGCCTTTTCTACATGAAAGACTTTTCAGATAAATATGAAGTATAAAGAAATGAAATGTTCATTCATGGCAAATGTGAAGATACTGATTAACCTGTGTGACTAGAAGACTGTACCAAGAGCCCTAAATTTGTCACTGAAAAATCCTCGATTCCAAGAATGTAAAAACAAAACAAAAACAAAAGTTTTCCCAGATTCTGTAGATTTGTCAACTCTAAAAACACTATCATTTACAAATGGATTATGTTTGCTTTAATTAACACCATGTTCTGATGACAACACACTATGCTGTCCATATGTTCCCTTTGACAGTAAATGAGGTAATATCTCATTTCCTCCTTGTAGTATTGTGACAAATGCTACTCTGACTGTGCCTTTTATGTTGTCTTCAGTGGTTTTGTTTATTTATTTTTTATTACTTTTTTTTTTTTTTTTGCTTCATGCAGATATTTTTGCTGATGTTATATCAGAAAAAAAAAAAAAGTGATTCCAATGCATACATGGATTAAGGAATATGGAAATGGAAAATGAAAGAGAAAGGCAAAAGGAAAAGAAAGAGAAACGGAGGTAGGGAGAAGAAAGGAGGGAGAGCGAAGAGGAAAATGTCAAGGGAATGGAAATGGAAATGGAAATGGAAATGGAAATGGGAAATGGAAATGGAAATGGAAATGGGAAAGATCATGATGATTCAAGGCAAACAAAAATGAATTCTATAAACCTGGTAATCTTTATTCTAATCGTAAAGATAACAAACCCTGCATTTTGGCAATTGCATTTGACGGTGTTTTCTAATGAAAAAATGCCAATAGAAAAATAATTATTTAATTACAACCAGAGGATGTGTGGGTTGGAAAAACACTTTCTATGCATCCATTTTCTTCCTAGTATTGCTGGAAAACCTAATGGTAACCAAGAGTGTTTTGTTGAGGATTTTGATGGCTTTCTTAAGTATAGACTCGTCTTTTGTTCATGTCTGAGATTTGTCCTTAAAAATGTGTAGTAGATACTTATGGTTCTCATGTGCGAAAGATTTCTTACTCAGAAAAATTGAGGAAGACATGAACCTGGAAAATCAAAAAAGGATATAAAAATAAGTCAATGAGGAATAGTAGGAAGATACACAAAGGTCATTAATAAATGATGCAGACACTGGATCTCTTGCAAAGCTCACTAAAGGCAAGAGCAATCTTTCCATTCATTATTCCTAACTTTGTGTTAGGTCCAGAGTGAAAGAAAAGGAAAAGAAATGTAGTGTACAAGAAAAAAAAAAAAAGTGTTTTTATTATCATATATTGACCCTGAAAATTTAAAATTTCTTATAAGAATTAAAAAATGAAAAAAAAAAAGTTGCAAGCAGTGCACTTTTAAATAATTTTACTGAAATCCCTACTGTTTATTCCATCATTTCTTCTGTACCAGTACTATCAATAATGTTAACAGATTAAGTAACATAAATATATCTTAGCAATTCAGGCACTTGTCATGTCAACCATGTCAGCCGGAAAACTTCTACTGATCTTAGAGCTGTAACTGTAGGCAATATTTATTATTGTTAGTATTATTTGTTTTATTTTTTTAACATTAAATCTGAACAAAAAAAAATCTTTATATCAAGAAAGAAAACTTTTCAATGAGAAGGTAGAAAAGGAGAAACACAACACAAGACAGATTCTGAAAACTGGAGTTTTATTCAGAATAGGGTATTTTGATACTTTTATTTTTATGGTAATTTGTTCATTTTGATTTCTAGAATCCTGTACAATGGTTTGGATTTTCAAAAGAAAAGCAAAATAAACAGCGTTATGTTTTTCCACATAGTGAGATACCACAGCACCATGACAGCCCCAATGTGATTCAGCATACCCCAAAAAAGGTTTATGCCGTTTTAAGAATCATACTTGGGTGTCTTTCTTTCCCCTTTTTTTGATTTGATATTGATTTGTCTATGTGGGCACTCCGAGGTGCTATCTGTGGGCAGGATTGGTTTGAAGGCCAAAAGCACTCCTGCCAGCTGGGTCAGGTGAGGTAGGTTTTGAATCCCTGTGGTGCATGTATATAACATGCACCACAGCAAATGGATGGGGCTGTGGCTCCTCACAGCAGGCATGTACTGTGCTGCCAGTGCAAAGAGGCTTCCCTGAATTTGGGTTGACCAGAAAGCAAAGGGCTGACTCTGCTCCAGAGCCTCTTCTATCAGAAGACATTCATCTGAACCAGCTCCAAGGATCCAGTAGTATGAAAACACAACAGTAAAAATATGACATTATAAAAGTAGGTAAATCTAGTTGGTAACTGTGCAGATCAAGTAACCAAAGAAGGAGTGATGAACAGGCAAAACTATCTTATCCTGAATTTATCAGTACCGGGATTATTTACGGGATTATTTAAAGGCTTCTCTTTTCCCACCAGTCACGTGTTTAAGGATTGTCACAAATGGTTCCAAGCATTAGCAGCATAAAGTAAGCAAAACAAATTTATTATTTGTAAATAAATGTGTTAAAATGATAGCTAAATGTGAGTGATATTAATACACGTCCCAACAGCTGCATAGCTAAAATACGAATAAAGCTTGTTCCATCTGGTCCCAGCCTCTCTTCTACGTACACTATTCTGGAAAACTTGTCTCTGTTTGGGACATGGAACACTTGGACAGTTTTTGATTTTTTCAAGGACTCCGGTGAAGCCAAGATTTTCACTTGGTCATGCTATCAGAAGCTTTGGAAGGGACTGTTGCAAGATAACATTTGACTTTTTCCTGCCCCCCCCCCCCCCCCCCCCCCCGCCATCACACTCACCACACACATACACACATACCCTTTAAATTTTTAATTTTAGGTTTTCCAGTGGTTTTAGCCAAAATATTTATATCATGGTCCCCTCCTTCCCTTCATACTTTGCAGAGTGCTTTCCCTATTTATTGGAGACTATATTTCTGCAGTGCTTCCAGTTCTTACTGTTTTTATTATCATGAACCAAGGAGTTAGGCTGTATTTCATCGTTTTACGAAAGGGTGATACAAAGCTGTCAAACATTACTCATAATGGCTACCATCTCACTTTAATTAATAAAATGGGTGCTACCTGTTCTTATTTTCAATTATGTAGACACCAATCATGACTACATGAAAAAATGTCTATTCCTCTTTGACCTAGGCCACTGAGGATATGACAATACAGATTAGATACTTGACCTCCATGAGTTGGAGATGCTGCAGGGGAGTATGAAGATGATGAGGAGTGATAATATCCAAAACATGAAGAATAGTAATTATTACAGGTGGAATTCTTAAAGCAAGAAAGGTTGGAATCTTTTTGCATGGACTTTTAAGATAAAGTTTGGTCTTTGAGAGATTTCATACATTTTTGGATCTAGAAATTTTCCTTTAAATTAAAATATAGAACAAAACAAAGTAAAAACATATTGAGAATTAAATATTTCAGAGTAATAATTTTAGAAAATCTTATGGTTCTTGAATCATTTTAAAACTTATGATACTATTTTAGGTTTCCGTTTTTGGATCACATGTGATTGATATTAATAGCACTAATTCTGTTCTCTTAAGTAGGAAACAGAGAAAAATGAATCAAATAGAATTGAAACACAATGAATCAGAACAACTTCAAGACCAGAGAACAGCTTTCCACAAAAGATAATTCTTGCAGTTACTATTTATGACGCAAGATTAGATACCGTTCAATCTTGTGCCTTGTCACTTCTATTGACAGGTCCCTCACTCCTGTTCTGTTTTCCAGGGGTACTGCCTAGATACAAAAATATGCCTCTGGACACTCATGGGAATCCTTGAACTATATGTTTTACCCCTTACCTGGTTACTGTTTCATGTTCAAGTGTCAGCACATGTCATGAATACCTTAAATAGAAGGTTATTCCTCTAACCTGAACCTCCTTGTACTATTAGCACAGGCATGATTTTATTTATGCAATTACATTTCTACAGGTCTAAAATTTCTACTGTACCTTATGTTCTGGTATACCAAACATTTAATGTAAAATACTGTCTCCTGGTATTCAGCCTCCCAGTTTCCTTCTAAGCAGTATGGTAGCATCCTTAGTATTTGAAAAATATTTCTGCTTCAAAGGCTGACTTCTGAAGTTGCATGCAATTTTATGTGTGTGGGTATCTCGCTCCTTGTTTTTTGTGTAAACACTTTCATGCTTATTCAACTGCTCTTTCCATAAAGCTTTTCAGAGAAAGAAAGTACAGTGGATATACCTATAGTTTTCAGAGGCCTTTTAAGACACCTGTTGTTTTATTTTCTTTCAGAGCCTTTGGCTTCAGTTACGGATGTAGGTCAGTTAAACATTTTGCATAACGATATGCAAATATTTCCTGTCATGAATGCAAGCAAACTCTGCAAACATAGTCCCAATGATCATGACATTAACAATTAATAATTACATGTACTATGCCAAAATACAGGTAAACTTCTAAACTGCATTGGACAGCTGATATGACAGAACTGCTGTGTAAAAAACAAATACACAAACAACAACAACAACAACAACAACAACAACAACAACAACAACAGATAGTCACTTTTTTCTTCTTTCGTATTGTCTCAACTGCAATATCCAGACTGTGAAATCTGATACAGTGAAATTTGATGCACAACTCTAGTCTGATAGAGCTCTTTTTTCTTTTATTTTTTGCCTTTTTTTTTTTTTTTTCTCCACCTTTCTTTTTATAAGCACTTTGTTTTATATGCAAAATTAAAATGACTTGGGAAAAGCATGCTTGTACCTTTTTATCTTTTTTTTTTTTTTTTTTTTTCCTCCCATTCGCTACATACTTTTCCATTTTACAGATCTTTCTTTGGTCTTTGTAAATGTCATTTGTTGATGTACTCATCAGACTTGGAGCAGATTGGGTAATATTAAGCAGCATCACCTTGTCAGAGCTGAAAGAGCTCCCTGGCCGTAACATGCTGTTGGCTGGCAAACATGTAACAACAACCTCACACCACTCTGTGGGCTGTTTCTCACACCATCCCTGTTCAGTCAACCTGCAGAGAGCAATTAAGGGTGAGTACAACAGATGAAGGCTGTGAAAGCAGTAGGAAACCATTTTACCAAGCTAATATTTTTTCATTATTAGTAGTAGTACTTTTATTTTTATTATGTCTTTTCTTCCTGCTTTAACAAGGCAAGTTGCTTCACTTCTCCTGTAGTGCTGGTAGTCAAAAACAGTGAGGAGGAGGCAAATCAAGTAAAGGTCAGTCCTGCTAACCAGAGAAAAACCTCAGGTCACCCACTACCATGATCATAATTAAGCAGTATATCTTGGAGCTAGTTAAAGGTTAAATGAGTGGAAAGAAGGGGAATAAGTGCACTTGAAAACAAGGAAACAGAAAGGAATGTAATCTTTTCAGGAGTTTAGAGGTGAAATGTGCCACAGATAATTGTATGTGTGCACAGTCATGGGGCTGGAGAGCCCTGGAAAGGAGTGCAAGAAGCTGCCCCAATCCTCCTGAAGTAGGACACAGCTATTGCGTTACAGAAAAGAAACTCATTCTCAAAAAAAAAAAAAAAAAAAAAAAAAAAAAAAGTAAGTAAATTTTTGTATATTAATACATTGATGCAACAGTTGATTGGGCTTGCTAGACATCATGAGCTAATGAAAGGACATTTCTTTTAGTGTGCCAAGTAGATAGCTTCCTGGAGCATTAATAAGCAGAGGAAGGATACACTGAATTAAAAATATGGATTTCCTAAAGTAACAGCTAAATGGACTGCAGGTTGCCTTTCCATACACACAAACACAAACACACTGTTTTGTATTAACAGTCTGGTGTGTTAATAGAACCTGCGAGGTGGTAGCTGTTACAGATTCCCCACACACATCCACCCTCAAAAAATAGCTATGTCACCCTGTGTGTTTTAATAAAAAAATACACGGAAGAGGGGCTTTTTTTTTTTTTTTTTCCTGCTTCAGTGAATAATAATAATAAAACACAACACAATCAATGGCTTCTTTGAGCAGAAGGTGCCAGTCATGCCTTCTTTTTACTAGCCTTGTACTGCATGCTAAAATTTTGTTGTGCCTTCGCTGCCTAACAGACATTTGTTCTAAAGCATAAATAACTCAGAAGCATATTCCTAGTGGGCCAGGGAACATCTATTCATCATTTATTTAATCACCTAGATGTATACATGTGCTAAGAAACCCACCTGGCTGACATGCTCAAGTGCCTATGTCATGACTTCAGGGAAAAAACAAACAGACAAAACAAACAAACAGACAAAACAAACAAACAAACAAACAAAAACAAATCTATCTAAGGTAGTGCAGTGAAAATCATCAGAGCCCATCACTTGAAAATCAAACACCTCCATAACTTTTCTTCCCCCGCTACATTAAGTACACCTTAGATGTTGGATATAAAGAGATTAAAAAAAAATGAAAGGTGTAGCTGACAAATTTTTCTCTGCTTTAGCTGAAGTGACATTTGAAAAGGTTTTGTCTGTAGAAGAAAAGGAAGGGGAGCTACAGAGCTGCTGAGAGCAAAGAGGGTGATATGGCTGGGAAAAAGGAAGGGTCAAACTGGAGTCAGAAGCTGTGGGGGGATATCTTCCTACCAGAGCTGAGGGAACAAAGTCTGGGATGTTGCACAGAGCAGGTTCAAGTTCACTCTCCCCCTGCTGTCAGTGCTGTTCAACCTTTAGCCATTTCCCCATTTCATCTCAGCTACATCCTGCATCTGCTCCTGTTACCCTTTCCCAAACATATTCTGTGCCTCACTACCAACTACCCTTTCCCTCATCAATGTCTTCTTTATGCCCACCATGTCTTGTTGCAATAAAAGCTAATTATGCTTGAATTGAAGGAAAATTCGTATTTTCAGATCTGAAGATGAGCAGTTTAAAGCCACGTACTTCAAAAGCAGAGACTTTGCATAGGCATTTTGCACTCGCAAAGTGCCTTTAGGAGGAAACTTAATTACACTTCTTTTTTCCTCTTTCCGCACAATCTAGAAATTCTTTAGTACAAATATACAACTGCAACCAGTTCCTTCTCTAGAAAGACTAATGCTTCTAACATCATATAGTAGCTAGATAAAACATAATTTCAGACAGTCATTTATTATCTAAAATGTTTCCAGTAGAGGCTATGTCCTTAAAGCACAGATTTTTGTCTGGCAAAACAGCAACTTTTTCATACTGCACCCAGTGTATAGACACATAAACAATGGTGTATAGGCTGAAATAAGGTTGGGTGATTTTTACATGTTCTTAAATATGACAGATTATGAAAAGACTACTTGTTAAACACACTTTTAGCCAGCTAGGTGGTTAATCTTTATTAATTTACATCCATATCGTCAGAAAAAGATATAAGTCATAGAATATCCCGAGTTGGAAGGGACCCATAAGGATCATCAAGTCCAAGTATTAATAAGAATTTAATAACTGAAGGCTGAGAAATACATTAACAAATTTAGAATAAATATTTTGTTTGTTTGTTTTCTTTTTAGATTTGTGTGATTTAATATATATTGAAGGAGATAAATTTTGGCGCATAATGACAGTACCAGAGATTATACTGTCTGCATCTTAACCATAATGCTTCTGCTGTCATTAACTTCTGATACATTAATTTCTTGAAGTTAGAGTACAAAACCCTCACTGTGCTTGAATTGTCAAAATTGTTGTCCTCTCTTGAGTAATCTAACGGTTGAAAGAAGGCCTAGAAAAGAATCATCTTTAACCTCATTTTTAGACAAAGCTTTGAGGCACAGAGGGATGAAGAAAATTACCAAGGAAAATCTTAACACCGTCCTCCTCAGTTTTTATGAATTTCGATATTTTGAAACATAATTACATTGGTACTGTGATATAAAGACTGTTCTCTTTAAGCAGAGAAACAAACACTTGTCTTGTCCTGCTTATCCAGATGATTCAGGTTTGCCTTAAAGTTGTCATGTCTACCCACATCTTTAAGGGTAGTTCAAACTGAGCATCTGTTCATATGTGGTGTCTTTACTGAGTGAATGGTTAAAACCACTGGTTAAGAAAGATTGTTTGGTTATGTTCATGAGTCTAGTGTTAACTGGGTGGATGTGAAGTATTCTTTGACAGTCCTTAGAAAGCACGCGGGAGAGATTAAGCTTTTTTGATTACTATCAACTGTATCAGTGGAGCAGAAGACAGTTACTTCCTTTTTTTTTATTTTTTTTCTGACATGAATGGAAAACTTCTTTTTTTCTTTTTCTTTTTCTTTTTCTTTTTCTTTTTCTTTTTCTTTTTCTTTTTCTTTTTCTTTTTCTTTTTCTTTTTCTTTTTCTCTTTTTCTTTTTCTTTTTCTTTTTCTTTTTCTTTTTCTTTTTCTTTTTCTTTTTCTTTTTCTTTTTCTTTTTCTTTTTCTTTTTCTTTTCCTTTTCCTTTTCCTTTTTCTTTTTCTTTTTCTTTCTTTCTTTTTCTTTTTCTTTTTTTCTTTTCCTTTTCCTTTTCCTTTTCCTTTTCCTTTTCCTTTTCCTTTTCCTTTTCCTTTTCCTTTTCCTTTTCCTTTTCCTTTTCCTTTTCCTTTTCCTTTTCCTTTTCCTTTTCCTTTTCCTTTTCCTTTTTCTTTTTCTTTTTCTTTTTCTTTTTCTTTTTCTTTTTCTTTTTCTTTTTCTTTTTCTTTTTCTTTTTCTTTTTCTTTTTCTTTTTCTTTTTCTTTTTTTAACAGAAAAGCTTTTAAAGCTCATAATGCATAAATTATCAGAGCTACTTTCAGCATATTTTAATTTACTCATCATTTAAATGTAACAATTAAAAAAAAAAAGCTTCTAACTGATCCTCTTCAGATTTGCATAAACCTGTTAAATAAACAAACTGTCTCTCATCTGAACTCCTGACTTTAAAATTTCTCCTTTTATCATTTCCTTTTTTTGTTGTTTTTTTTTTGTTTGTTTTTAAACTATAGCTGTATCCTGTGGAAGGGAAAAAAAAAAAAAAAAAGACTCCAAGAGTCAAAATTTATGGTTCCATTTTAAAAGGAGCTATACAGTATTCATCCCTAATAACAACAAAAGAGAGACACTAGTTCAAATTAACTTCTAAAATTTTTAAAGAAATTTCAGAGCCCAGTACAAGGTGTCTTTTCCTTCCTCTGTAAATGCAAATGTATTACCCACCCATACAACCAGGGCCCAGGGCTATATGTGAGGGAAAAAGAGAGAGAGCACTACACTGTAGTGCAGGATAGTCAATATTAGGTCCTGGATTAGCGACAGGTTTAAGTTTCAATATTTCATGAGCCATCTGACTTTGAATGGATGCTTTATCACATTAGGAAGTGGAGTGTCTTCCCTTGCAATGAGAGATGATGATCCTTCCTAGTTCTGGCAGGCTGGACAATATTGGGTCATGATATCATGACACTGGAAAGCAATCTTAGGTAATATTTAGAGGCCTGCACTGTTTGCTGCTTATAACTTTCCTTTCCCTCTAACACTACACAGTTGAATTCAAGGTCCAGTTTTGGTCTATAGCTAAAAAAGAGTCATAAGATTTAGAAAGATATTATTGCTGTTCTGTTGAATTATGAAACAGAAGAAAATTAAATGCAATGGAAATATACAGGTTTTATTAGCATTCACGTGGTTTTATGTTTCCTCTATGGCATAATGCTGATTTAATGCATATGTCAAGGTGTACAGGAACACACATGCCTAAAAATGATATGTCTCCAGTCACTAGCAGTCAAGCACTGTACCTCAAAAAAGGTACAGACTTGAAAGACCTACATTTCAAGCTTGAGCTCCTTGAACAGCATTAAAAAAAGAAAAATACTAAGGTTTTCTTATACTAACAAGTTAAAAAAGTAAAGTTACCTAAGAAGGCAGGGTGGGGAAGTAAAGGTGGTAAAGGTGATAGCAAAAAAAAAAAAAAAAAAGAAAAAAAAAAAAAAAGAAGAGAGAGACAGAGAGAGAAGAGAGATGAGCAGAAGCAGAGAGCACAGGTAACCAAAATATCCTTTTGTTTGTTAACCGGAATTAGTTCTGGAAGAACCAAGAGACATCAACCTTAGCCTTTTAATATTTTTCTGCAGCACTACTTTCCAGCTGACAGCCACACTTTCATGTACAGGACAGCTTCTTTTACAAAACTGAAGATAACCAGATGGGAACTCTAACAACTTCAGTTTTAAAGTCCACTTCTGGACTGAAAAGAAGTGTAGGGTACTTCATTACAAAGGATATTCTATTCAAATATGAAGCACACATGAAAGCATGAGCTTTACGGAAAGTGCTCTAGTGACCTCAGTAACTCTATGTTACTGAAATTGCAGCATGACAATATTTTTTTTAAAAAATAAGGTTATATTACAGTAAGAAGAGAAAAAGCAAATACATTTTTTGCAATATTTATTTATGCCATTGATTTTGCTTATAATCTACAAATATCAAGTATAAGAAATACAAATTTTTACATACACTCCAACAGAAAAATTTAAATATTTTGTTATGTTGTATGTGTTTGATTGTGCACTCATATAAGCGTATTTATTTATGTGTACAAATATTAGATTAAAATACATTTATAAAATATTTTAGAGAATAATTTACGTGGATAGGTTGAGCTATTAATTCTTACTCAGAATGATAAGCAGACAAGCTGAATATATTTGAGAACATAGCAAACCAAATTCTGGGCTTGCTAACACAGATACACTTTAATTTAGATAAATCTGATGAGAATTTCACCCCAGTAATATATCTTCAAAGACTAATCAACTAAATCTCTTTAATAGCATCGAGCCTCATTTGGAAAGTTTACAATCCATAATTAGCTGCTTCTTTGAAAATGGTTGCTAAAAATGTAGTTTCAGAACTGATTACAGTTCAAATCTTACATGTGCATGAAGTAATTGATTTGTCCAAACATGCCAATTTTAGATATTACTTGCAAATGAACATTACAACCCACATGATTTAAGTTTTTCCTTTGATATAAGCACTAAATATTGAATAGTAGAATGACCTTTAAGAGAAATTGTATCTGATACCAAAATTAAAAAACAGGTCTAAAATTCAGTCACTAATCTTTATAAAAGGGAAGAAAGAAAACAAAATCCCTTGCAGTCACATTCTATCATTCTCTTTCAACTATTCTTTTGTGTTTCTTTCCCCTACATGTAGTTTTATTTCATTATATGCAGGAAGACTAATTTTTCAACAAAACATTTTGATTCCATTCATTTAGTTTTCCCCACTTCGACCGTTAAGTTTTTCTTACCCTGAAGTATATTGTAACAGGATACATTTTAATTTAATTTGTTTTATTAAGCTAAGGTTTTCCAATTTTTTAAATGTAAGAGAGATTAAACAGTGTTACTTCTTGTTAGGTCCATAGATCCTGCAGAACACTTAGATTTTATTAGTGATATGTGAAAAATGTATTTTTTTTTTTTACTCTGGAATAAGGTGAATTGATTTATTCCATTAAATGCTACATTTTCTAACAACATATATTTTTCAAAATGTTTGTTACAATGAGTGTTATTTTCCCTTTGCTTCACAGGAGGGCAATTATAAGACTTTTCTGAAAAGCAAAGCAAAACAAAACAAAAAAACTTCTTTCACCTGAAAATTCTCATAAAGAAAATATCAAAATGGAACCAAAGTTCTGAATCCAGAGATTTTTATTTATTTATTTTTTTTTTTTGGTTGGTAAATGATGGGAATAATTATGTGGAGATAAAGATATATTTTATTAGTCCTAGACTCTCGTCTTACCTGGATAAGTTGTTCCTTAATTATTTTTTCATGTTGGCTATGTTATATGAGAAATTACGATCTCAATTTATCTCTATCTCCATTTCTCTAGGATGCCCAGAGGAATGGAAAAGAAGAGCTCTTATTTCTCTTCACCCTCTTCCCTGCAGATTGGCTTGGAATTCTAATAAGATAGCTTAACTTTGCTTTTGATGACTGGTGGCAAAAGCCCTTAGATAAGCATACATAACAATTAACCAAACAGAAAAATAACCAAACAGTATGGGCAACATAACAGAAATAACATAAAGGAAGACTAGGGTTAGCCACAGCTCTGGTCCTTTGCCTGCTATGCATATTGGTGTCTAATATACCTAATAAAAATAATGTTTCAAAAGTTTTAATGCAGAATAAGAATGTGATTTAGTAAGAATAGCAGAAATTTAAAGAGATGATTCACATGGAAGTGATATAAAATTAAATGTCATGAGCTATTTGGGAAGGATAGTGTTAAAAGGGAGAAGATACACCTTTCTGTATCAAGGACGTGACTGTTCTCTCTGAAGCCCAATATGCAGAGGATGTTAGAAGTAAAGAAAGCCTGGGTAATAACAGGAAAAAGGCTCTAACACAGCTGTCAGTATGCTGGGGATCTACTCTAAACCTTGAAACCAGAATCATCTGAGCAAGGTTTACCAGTGCTTTCCAGCACAACGTAATAGTGTTAATTAAGAGGCAGAATGTGCAGATATTGTAACCACAGGACTAGCCTTAAGGTAAATAAATACCATATTTATTCAGGGTATTTATATTTATTCATACCTATATTGTTATGTTGTTTAATGAACCATACCAATTGTGTTAGATTAATATGCATTTTATCTGTTGTCTTTATAAAAATTGCATATGTTCAAAAGTTTAAGTTATTGATCTAAAACATTGCAGACCTCTGTATAAGGGATGACTGACCTTTACTTACCAACACTACTAGATGGGGATTGTTCTTGCCTGAATACCAAAGCATACATCTCTCCTTTCCCTTACAAACAGGCTCTGATAGTTCAAAAATCTTAAAACTGCCTGGCTTATTCTCCTTTGTTAAAGGACATTTACCTATGGAAGCATCTTCTGAAAGACAAAATAAGGGACAAAAGCTATCTAGCAAGTTCTTTTTACTCATTGGTGACAACTTGGTATAAAAACTGGAGGAAACCAATCTATGTGTGGTTGTCATGGATCCGTTGGAAGGAGCTGGTTAAGAACTTGAAGACGAGGGGTAAGACAGGCAGAGGAGAGACCTATAGATGGGGTAAAAGCAGGACATTAAATAAAAAAAAAAAAAAAAAAAAAAGGAAAAAAATGCAGACATCTTCAAGCAACATACAGAGAATGCAAGTAGAAATAATCATCTCTAAAGACACTGGGTGTGGGACAAATGGTCATACTGTTGAAGGGGGACTGGATGCTCCAGTAGGTCACAAAGCTGAGCAAGCATCAAGAAGGTGATATTATAACAAACAAAAAACAATCAAACAACAACAACAAGGCTAAAAATTATACCCGAATACAATAACAAGGGTATTGTCTGTGGAAAACAGAAGGCAATCAATTTGGTCTACTACAGAAGACTGTAAGACATGGGACATAAGGGAGAGCACTGTGTTCAGCTTTGGGAATCCTGGGTCAGGAGAGACATAGATTACTTAAAGAGAGTACTGAGAAGAGGAATAAGAATGAATAAGAAGAGGAACAAGAATGAATTCAAGAAAGCTGAGAAACTGTGACTTAGGTAGAAAGACAAAAAACAAAACAAAACAAAAACAAACAAACAAACAAAAAAACACAACCCACTTAGTCTAGGAAAAAGTAGGCTGAAGGAGATGAAAAAAAACCAGCATAAGAGCTTTCAGATACACAAAAAAACTCCTTCAAAGAGCGGTGTCCTTTGAGGCCTTCCTGAATGGTCCTGTACAAATATGTGGTTCTCCATGTCTATGATGGATAGAACAGGAAGAAATGTGATTAAACTGCAGCAAAAGTCATTCAGATTAGATAAAATAAAAATAAAAATCTTCATAGCAGAAAAACCCTGGCATGGATTTCTTGGAAATATTATGATTCTGCTAGATGAACATATCTGAAATGAAACAGATATATTTGGTCTGATGTTGGTACAGAGGATGGAGAATGTTACTATATAAGCTGTTCTTAGATTTATATTTTTATGATTTTTTTCTGGATTGATAGAGGTTCCGAATGGAATAAATATTTTTTTTTTTTTTTTTTTTTTTAGATATATATATATAAATGGTATCAGACAGCAGACAGAAGAGATAAGTAAAAAAGACCCATAAATCTCTGTGGACAAAATTCTCTATTGTCATTTTCCAAATTATTGAATCTCCAGTATGTGTCTATATAGAGTCCACATGCAACTAATAGATGTTTTGATTAATGAATGTAATGACTATCAAACCAGAGTCTGGCCCAAGATAACATAAATCATAACTGCCCACTAAGGAGGTCATATTGCTAAGCGTTACTGAGTTACATGACCTATGCAGTCCACTGCAACAGGTGTCAAGGTGGAAATGCTCTTTGAAACCTTTTCTAACACCTACACTTGCCTCTCTAGACCAAGCTGTTGGCTAAATCTTTGTTTTTGCTACAGGGAAAGATGCAACTTGCTATCACTATGTGCAGTCTCTTATTCCTTGCATCAGTGAATAAGAGAGCAGTCAGGAAAGGAAGTATGGCTTCAGAAACACTGAGGTGTTTGAAGTGCCCTGGCTTCCTCCACTGTTCATTCTGATGACATGTTGCTTTGGGAGCACATGAAGGCAGTAGGTACTCTCCTGCACCTGTGATCTGCCTGACACAAAGAGCACTGATTATTTATGGGGGAGCTATGAATCATCTCCCAGTTCTGTTCACCAGTTAATATTCACCTCAAGGGAAGGTAATATGCTGCTGGAGTGCTAACGTACACCAGAAACTTATGACCTTTCCATTCAGACAGCAGAGCCCCATCCCTCTCCCATACCCTGTGTCTGAATTATTCCCTGTGCAAGTTCCATCAGCTGTACAACTGATGGCTTTTCCACCAGGAGAATGCTTTGGTTTTGCTCCTTTCTGACCCAATTACACTACCAGAAGGCAGCTCATATGGCAGTGTGCGTCTAAAAGCTACCTGGTGATCTTCTAACAGATTGTTAAGGACTGCTGAGCAGTCAAGGTCTGCTGCTAATGGTTACAATAGGTAACAGGTACTCTCTTTGGCCTGCCACTTAGAGAAGGGAGAAGAAAAGCAGATGACATTGAAAAAGAATGCTTGCTGCTTGCAGGAAAAAAAAAAAAAAAAAAGAGAGAACCACTGCTCTTGAACAGGAAGAGACAGACTGCTGCTAGAGGGGAAATCTGAAAGCAGTCCTGAACCCAGACCCAGCAGATGCAACAGGTAATGCTAGACCACTCCTCTACAGAGACAGCTTTGCTGAAAAATGAAGGAAAAATGATTGCTTAGGGACAGGAGTTTATGGGTGCATAGTACAGCTAGCTGCCTAACAGCTAAAATGGTTAGCTGTTACCATTCACGTTCAAGTACTTAGTTGGCGTGTATCTCTGAAAATCTACCCCCTATTCCACATCTATATGCAATATAATGGAATCCCAAATACACGAAACAAAGCAGCGGGGTCATTGTGACGGTTGTATTTAAATTCAGAAATGCCCTCCTAATTTACTAATGAAGTCTTATTAAATTGAGGAATAAGTGAGAAGAGCAGGGACTCAATGACATTCTGCATATAATCACAGAATCACAGAATCACAGAATCACAGAATCGTCTAGGTTGGAAGAGACCTCCAAGATCACCTAGCCCAACCTCTGACCTAACACTAACAAGTCCTCCACTAAACCATATCACTAAGCTCTAAATCTAAACATCTTTTAAAGACCTCCAGGGATGGTGACTCAACCACTTCCCTGGGCAGCCCATTCCAATGTCTCACAACCCTTTCAGTAAAGAAGTTCTTCCTAATATCCAACCTAAACCTCCCCTGGCACAACTTTAGCCCATTCCCCCTCGTCCTGTCACCAGGCACGTGGGAGAATAGACCAATCCCCACCTCGCTACAGCCTCCTTTAAGGTACCTGTAGAGTGCGATAAGGTCACTGCTGAGCCTCCTCTTCTCCAGGCTGAACAATCTCAGCTTCCTCAGCCGCTCCTCATAAGACTTTTTCTCCAGACCCCTCACCAGCTTCATTGCCCTTCTCTGGACTCGCTCGAGCACCTCCATGTCCTTCTTGTAGCGAGGGGCCCAAAACTGAACACACTACTCGAGGTGCGGCCTCACCAGAGCCGAGTACAGGGGGACAATCACTTCCCCAGCCCTGCTGGCCACACTGCTTCTTATACAAGCCAGGATGCTGTTGGCCTTCTTGGCTACCTGAGCACACTGCTGGCTCATATTCAGCTGACTATCAACCAGTACTCCCAGGTCCTTCTCTGCCAGGCAGCTTTCTAACCACTCATCTCCCAGCCTGTAGCCCTGCCTGGAGTTGTTGCGCCCCAAGTGCATTGTTGAACCTCATACAGTTGACCTCAGCCCATCGGTCCAGCCTATCCAGATCCTCCTGCAGAGCTTTCCTACCCTCGAGCAGATCGACACACCCACCTAACTTGGTGTCGTCTGCAAACTTACTGAGGGTGCACTCAATCCCCTCATCCAGATCATCGATAAAGATATTAAAGAGGACTGGCCCCAGTACTGAGCCCTGGGGGACTCCACTAGTGACCGGCCTCCAACTGGATTTGACTCCATTCACCACAACTCTTTGGGCCCGGCTATCCAGCCAGTTTTTAACCCAAAAAAGCGTATGCCAGTCCAAGCCAAAAGCAGCCAGTTTCTTGAGGAGAATGTTGTGGGCAACGGTGTCAAAAGCTTTACTGAAGTCAAGGTAGACCACATCCACAGCCTTCCCCTCATCCACCAAGCACGTCACTTTGTCATAGAAGGAGATCAGGTTCGTCAAGCAGGACCCGCCTTTCATAAACCCATGCTGACTGGGCCTGATCGCCTGGTTGCCCTGTAAGTGCCGCGTGATGACCCTCAAGATAATCTGCTCCATGAGCTTCCCTGGCACCGAGGTCAAACTAACAGGCCTATAGTTCCCCGGGTCTACCCTCCGGCCCTTCTTGTAGATTGGCGTCACTTTTCCTAGCTGCCAGTCGACTGGGACCTCCCCTGACAGCCAGGACTTCCGATAAATGATGGAGAGCGTCTTGGCCAGCTCCTTCGCCAGTTCTCTCAGTACCCTTGGGTGGATCCCATCCGGCCCCATCGACTTGCGTACGTTCAAGTGCTGTGGCAGGTCACCAACCATTTCCTCGTGGATAGTGAAGGCCACATCCTGCTCCCCATCCCCTTCCACCTGCTCAGGGTACTGGGTATCCAGAGAACAACTGGTTTTGCCGCTAAAGACTGAGGCAAAGAAGGCATTAAGCACCTCAGCCTTTTGTAACTAAGTTTCCCCCCACATCCAGTAAAGGACGGAGATTCTCCTTAGTCCTCCTTTTTGTGTTGATGTATTTGTAAAAACATTTTTGTTGTCTTTAATGGCAGTAGACAGATTGAGCTCCAGATGAGCTTTGGCCTTTCTAATTTTGTCCCTGCACAGTCTCGCAACATCCTTATAGTCCTCCTGAGTGGCCCGCCCTCTTTTCCAAAGATTATAAACCCTCTTTTTTCTCCTAAGCTCGAGCCACAGCTCTCTGTTCAGCCAGGCCGGTCTTCTTCTGCGCCGGCTCGTCTTTGGGCATGTGGGGACAGACCGCTCCTGAGCCATTAAGATTTCCTTCTTGAAGAGTGCCCAGCCTTCCTGGACTCTTCTGCCCTTCAGAACCACCTCCCAAGGGAATCTGCCAACCAGTGTCCTGAACAGCCCAAAGTCAGCCCTCCGGAAGTCCAAGACAGTGGTTTTACTGGTCCCCTTCCTGACTTCGCCAAGAATAGAGAACTCTAATATTTCATGGTCTACCATTTCGTGGTAATACCCAAGGCCTTTGTAGTTAATACTTTGGTTTGTTCTAACTTTTCCTTTATCCCTGCTGCCATCAACATGCATTTTAAAAGCTTGCATGGGATTTATTCTCTTTGTTTCCATGGCAGCAATAAGACTGATTCCTCAGATATGGAAATTTCCATTTTTTCTGAAAAGTTTCCTGGCAAAACTGTCTTGGATCAGAATCAAGCAACTGAATGTAAAGGAATTCATCTTTACATATATCATATTATAGATTTCTTTTAATACATAGCCAAGGACAAAGATATTTGGCCTGCTTACTGGGTTATCAATCGTAGTAGTAGAGGTTTTTATTGTGTTTCAATTTCTATCTAGATTTAGAATATAACTATTTTGCCGGCCTTTGGACTAGTAAAACCACATCTTTGGCTGTGCAGCTTGTTGCACTTCTGTTTCCAGTGAAATGAATGCAAATTTTGTTACATACTTCAACAGAGGAAAGCAAGAGCACATCTGCTATTTAACGTATTTGATTATTTTAGTTGAATGATGATAGATTTTGCAGGGAATTATTTATCTGGTTTTGTGAATTCGTCTTCCAATCAATTAGTCAAAAAGTTACAGATGATATTTTTGTTGTATTTATGTTGGGCTCCATTTTATTTTAAAAAGCTCTTAATTAATCTTGCAAATCAATAGGAAAAAAATCCTTTTCCCTTGCTTGCTAAGCCATCTATTTTATTTTTAATTCCTTGTTATCCTTGATTAAAATTGAAATCAGATAGATTTGCCTGCAAGTATAACGAAAATCAAGCTCAGACACCTGAGTGGAAGTGAAAATGGGCCATAAAGAAATGTTTCTAGGTTAGCAACTATGGTGAGATAAATGACAGAGGTGGGGTGAAGGGAGAAGTTCTGCGACAACTTTCCTATTTCCTATAGGCAGCTGCTCCAGCTTTTCTTGGTTCACTGTGTACACTTTTAACCTCTGAGACAGTAACAGGTCAAGCTATGAAATGCCACTCATTTACTTGGGGGTAAAAAATTCAAATGACATGCTAAAGGAGCTTAAAGGACTATAATTAACCCATCACAAGATATAATACACCACAAATGCTTTTTAAAGTTTAATCTACTAATGATGCTCGGCATGCATTAACATTTTCCCCATTTTTTATATCATACATCAGTGGTTAGATAAACACTCTGATTACCATCAGTTTTATGTCACTTTGAGAGTCCAAGTTGATAACTGCCATTAATCACAGCCTCAGCAGCACAGCACTTTGAGCATCTCTACCACAGAGCTCTGTCAGTAGTGACCAATAAGGGACGTAATACGTTGAGGTGAACACAAAAAGGTGTGCCCCATCAGTTTGTATCCCCCATACAATTTCAACCTCAGAGAACCTCCAAGCACCATGAATATTAGGGTGGCTGTTTGCTTGCTTCATACTCAGGATAGCTGTGTGTTTTTTTTTTTCTTTTGTTGTTGTTGTTTGTTTGTTTTTTTCTCCTTTGGGTATTAAAATAAAAACTCCTGGAGATTAATCTGACAGTGGCTTTGTTCATGCTCATTCATATCATATCAGCTAAGATAAAACCTCTGACCAGTGAGGTCATGCATTTTCTAACTGAGAGGCAGAAGGAGAGAAGCTGTTGCAGAAAACAAATTAAGTTATGCATTAACAAATAATTTAAGAAGGAGGAAGTTGGTAAAAATACCACTACAGGGAACATCATTATCAGGAATTCTTGATAACAGAATTCAGGTCCAGAATCAGCAATTGTTACATTTTCACAATATTATCAGTTTCAAAATAAAACAACTACTACACAACATCAGGCCTACTGGCATCTGATGAGATGCATGTTTCTCAGAGCAGGGAAAAGGTTTTTGTGCAGGACTTAGCAGGGCAGACTGATAGGGCTTTAAACTGGATTTGGAGGGGGAAAAGGATAAAAACAGGCCCACCAGTGATAAGCTATGGGACAGCATGCCAAAATCTGAGGAACTGTGTGCTAGTGAGATTCTGAAGTCTGCTCCATGAGATGCTAGGTACAATGAAGCACATTTGAAATATTTCTATACCAATGCACACAGCATGAGGAACAAGCAAGAGGAGCTAGAAGCTGGAGGGGCTGGGCTGTATGGAGGTTGTGGGTGGTGATACAGGGTTGAGAGCCTCTGGGTAAGGATTAAGGGGCAAGTCCTTAAATGGGTTACAATTGCTGCAGTCTACTACAGGCCACTTAGCCAGGATGATGACACCAATGAATTATTCTTTAAGGATCTAAGAGATACCTCAGATCAGCTGCTCTTGTCCTTATGCAGGACTTCAGTTTGCCAGATGTTGACTGGAATGTCACGCAGCTGATACAAACCGGTTCAGCAGATTCCTAAAAAACCTTGACGGTCATTTCTTGGTACAAGTACCAGGGGAAGGTCTGTTGCTGTGAACAGAGAAGGTGTCATGGGTGAAGTAGCAATTGGTGGCTGTCTTGGACATGGCAACCATTGTGAGAAAAATCTCAGTTTTTCCAGACAGGGTCTTCTGTGAAACTATTTTATTCACGATTGCAATAGTGGGCGTCCTGCAAGCAGGAGTGCACAGTAAAAGTTTATCATAACCTTATATTCCCTATTACCTGACACCTGATTTCTCCTGTTTCCTCATTGGCTAAGTACTACAGGTTCACAGCACACTCAACGTACTTCTATACCATATATGTATGTCCTGGTTTCAGGTAGGACAGAACCTACCAGCTCCTGTCCTACCGGGACAGAACAGAACCTACCAGCTCCTGGATGCAGCAGGAGCTGGGAGGGGACAGACCCAGGACAGCTGACCCAAACTGGCCAAAGGGGTATTCCATACCATCTGACGTCATGCTGAACAATATATAGGGGTGGCTAGCCGGGGTGGAGGGGGGGGCCGGCTGCTCGGGGATAGGCTGGGCATCGGTCAACGGGTGGTGAGCAATTGCATTGTGCATCACTTGTTTCATACACATTATTATTAGTAATACTATTATTATTATTATTATTATTATTATTATTATTGTTATTCTTTTCCCTGTCTTAATAAACTGTCTTTATCTCAACTCACAGACTTCACTTTCCCGTTTCTCTCCCCCATCCCGGAGAGGGAGGGGGGAGGGTGAGCAAACGGCTGTGTGGTGTTTGGCTGCCAGCCAGGCTAAACCACAACAATGTACAATTTTATACGAACAACCATTAATTTCTCCTTTCTCTTTTTATTTTTTTTTTCCTTCTTTTCTCATGACTAGAGGGCCCGTGATCTTTGTTTTTACTGATTTCACACTGCTCGTCCTGTTTTTCTTAACTATCCTCCTTGTTTTGGGACAATGAGACCTTCTCCTTATCTTCTTAACATACTCCCCACTGCTCTGCTACTGTCATTCTTGTTTAAGAATGACATTCTTTGTTTAGAATTTGTCTTCTTATATGCAGCAAAAGAAGGATCAGAGAAAACGTTAGTCCATTACTCAATGACGATGGTCACCTCACAAACAGGGACACAAAAAAGCATAGATATGTAATAACCTTCTTTGCCTCTGTCTTCAACACCGATGATGGGCTCTGGGACACCAGATCCAGTTGGAGGACTGTGACTGCAGCAATGATAAACTCTCAGCAAACCCTGAACTTGTGTGGGATTTTCTGTTCCACCTAGATGCATACAAGTCTATGGAGCCTGATGGGATTCATCCCAGGGTACCGAGAGAGCTGGCTGAAGTCATTGCAAGACCTACTCTGCTCTGCTGAAGCCTCACCTTGAGCTCTGTGTGCAGTTTTGGGCACCACAATATAAAAAGAACATAAAATGATTAGAGTGTCCAGAGGGCTACCAAGGGTGACAGGACCCAAGGGAACAGTATGGAGCTGGCACAGCAGAGGGTCAGTCTGGGTGTTAGGAAAAAGGTTCTTCACCTAGAGGGTGGTCAGGCACTGGGACAGGTCACGGCACCGAGCCTGACAGAGTTCAAGAAGCATTTGGACAAAATTCTCAGACATACGGTCTGATTTTGGGTGGTCCTGCATGGAGCCATAGAGTCTATGGTTCTATCATTCTAATGCATCAAACTTTTTATTTTATAGATATACATAAACTATCATTCCTTTGTTTGAGTGTTCATGTAAGATAAGTGTTGCTGCATACAATATGAGCACTAAACACAAAAAGTATAAGACAAACTTGCACATTTCAGAGCCCTATAGGATGAATTTATGTGATATATAAAAAAGCTGAAGTGAGTTAAATTTAAATTCTTTGTCCTTGAAGGTGTGCAAAATCAGGATATATGTCACCATGAACAGAAGCTGACAACCTATATTCAGTGTTCCATTTTATTTATTTATTTATTTTTAGAGAAGATATTATTTTATTTTTAGTATTTACAGCTATTCTCCAATTTAAGTGGCTGACCTTCTTCATAGTTCGTTAATGTAGAACTTTTTATTGTCTTTTGAACTGACCACATTTTTGCCCTAACCTAAAACGATAACAAATTTCATGGCCTATGATACTGAGGAGGTCAGAGTAGATTAGCCAAAGGTCACTTTTGGCCTTAAAAATCTCTACTGTAGAAGTTTTTTTTTTTTTTTTTTTTTTCTGGAAATGTCATAACAGCCTTCTCTGACTGCATGTTATGAAATTAAATTATATGGCTATAGAAAGCTAACTGGTTTCTAAAATGTATAACTAATTCAAAATAATAATAACAATAATAATGCATTTAAACATTTGAAGCAAATTTTGAGCCCTCTACGTCCAGTCTAGTTTTTGTTGTTGTTGTTGTTGTTTTGTTTTTTTTTTCTTGACTTATAATCCACAATGACTGTGTTTCTTGCAGGCATATGCTAAGGGATGGGATACATTTCATGTGTGAATCATCTCTCTGGGCAAAGAAAGGAGTTGCTTTACTGAATTAGTTTCTTGGTAAACATTTCTGTTGTTTTTTTGTTTGTTTGTTTGTTTTTCATGTTTTCTTTCAACTTCATATGTAGCTACTCGTTTCTTTAATTAGAAGGGCAACACTTAAAAATATATATAGCCATACCTTTCATCTGAATAGAAAGCTCTAAAATATGTGATAATCATCAAATCCTAAGAAAAAAATGGATAACAGTGACGTTTCATCTCCAAGATAACATAAATTTCTCCTCCTTGAATGAAAGGTAAATATTTATCAGTTATGACCTCTGGCCTGGAGGTAGTGTTTTTCATTGTCCTGAACCCCAAATAAGTATTATTATGGGCATAAAAGGCAAGGCCATATCTTTAATTCCCAAAATGACTGTAGAGTAACACTCACTCTTTAGAGTTCTGTCTTCTCTTTCTGTCTTACTTTGCACCGATTTCTTTTATTCATAAGTAGATTTAACGTAAACACTGGGTCATCCTTGCAGCAAATCACATGCCTGCACGTTGCAGTAGACAGCAAGACTCACAGCACACCCCAAGGTCTCCTGAAGGTTACATATAAATGTTGAAAAATATATCAATATTTAATCCTCATGGGTCTAGGAATGGGAAATACAGAAACCTGTTTCAACACAGAGGGAGACAAAACATTTTAAAGATATTTTTCATTTAAAGGCAGGTGGCAGGATCTCCTAATCAGACCAAGTACTCTAAGGAAGATCATGAAAGGAGAACAGATGTTTGCCTTTTTCTGTTCATTGGAGGGATCATCCAGCAGTGCAATTTTGCTTAATTTCATTGTCCTGGAATGAATCCCAATTGTGTCAAATGTAGATAGTTATGTGAATATAGGTAACGTATAGGGTAGCATATCTTATATGAATATATAACTTGAAATACATGGAATGCAGACATTTGGTTAACTTCTGTGTGGTCATGCTCATTCTGTAGCTGAAATCTTCACTGTGTAGGGAAAACATATCTTTTTCAGTTGTAAATCCAGTGAACCTACTCCTGACAACAGTGATAAATGTACAGATTCTGAATTAAGCATGATTAGCTCATTCCCTACCACTCTGCACTATACCATAAAGTATGTTCATCAGAAAGTAATGTTATATCAGGTAAAAGGTATTCTAGAGATTCTGTTTTCTCCTGCATTCTAAGCAACATTCAGTTTTCATTTTTAAGTTTTCAGTATTCTTCACAAGACAGAAAACATGGTATAAAGGTCATAAATACTAAAGAGCATTGGTCTATTTGTACTGCTTTCACAGTCTGGAGTTTCTCCTGTTTGTATTTTTCTAAAACTTTTCTTTTATGAATTAGAGTTCACGAATTCCTATTTGTTCTTAATTAAAGCCCAGACTCTGATAAAAATAGTATTTAAACTACTGAGTAGAAAACATACAAAAAAGCACAAAACACACACACACACACAAAAAACCACATCAGATACACACACAACAAAGCAACAACAACAACAAAAAAACACCCCTAAAATACTGAAATTTTGATTTAGTGTAAAAATATAGTTTTCCTGAAGTTCCCAGCAAAATAAATGCTCGTAATGAAACATGAGATTACCTCACAGAAAATGATAAGAAATATAACACTTCAAAGATTTGCTGAAATATAATGATTTTTGCAGATCTTTGTGCTTGCATTTCTTTTGACAGCTTTTGAAATACCATGTTGTTGTCATTATGACAGTTTTGCTACGTGGTTACTTTTTGATCCTAACACAAGTGTTTATTATAAGCACTAATAATTTTAGTTTTAGTTTTTTCATATTCAAAGACCTCTAAGTGTCTCAGGTAGGACTATTTATAACCTTGCTGAAGTTACAGAGCAACCTTTGAATCCATTCTGCCATGTAAGGTAATTAAATATTTGTTATCTTTTCTATTTTAATCCAAATCACTTCATGTCTGAATTGCCAGTTCCAAAAAGTCAAAAATATCCTCAGCCCATCATTCCCATTTTGCCCAACCTGGGTGCTGGAGGACTAACTGAAATCCCCTATTGGCAAATTCTTGAATTATATATCCAATATTCTGCATCTATGGATTCTGTATCCCATATCCCATTCTGTATCCCATTTCTGTATCCAATTTTCTGCATCTATGGAGGCTTTCTCAGGAAAAGAATTAAAGTTCAAATGGGTCTTAAGATGCTTATATTAGCTGTCTGAAAGAGTTATGTATTTCACAAATATCCCATCAAGAGGTGGCATATTCTACCTTCCTCACTCTATCTCCTAAATATTCTTTACCAAAGCTCACGAAGATTTTGGCTCACAGATTTTAAACAGTGTGAGCATTTTGGTTCTAAAGATCATTATTAGTTCCAGTTGGATTGCTTGGAAAGATAAATTTGCAATGTGCGATAGGGTTTTCTTGGTGAACATGGTGTTTTTTCTTACTCTTACTACGGTGTTTCACCTTTGAAAAAATACATGCTGCAAAGGGATTGAAAAGAACAGGTTTTCCTGTTTCAGCTGCTGCCAACCAACTGCTCATTTCTGATTCTGTAGAGTGCAGTAGATAAAAAAGATTATATATCACATTTTCATTTTTCCCCTTTGGGGTAACCACCATCTGGTAAAATTTGATAGAAACACTGCTGCTGTAAGCACAATAGACTACTAGTTCTATCACAACTTATTTTGAGATCCAATGTCTGTTAACACCTGGTAGGGCTGTAGCAATTTGTCGATTTTTTTTTTTTAATCATTAACTCATCAATTTGTCATATTTAGTAGAAAGTATTATTAAATGAATGAACCTCAATTGCTAGTTTTTGTTTGTTTGTTTGTTTTGTTTTTCCTTGAGGCATGCTCAAGCTTTCCTGTACATCTCAAAGTATTTCTCTTTTCTGGACATCTAAGGAGTTTGTTTTCATCAATGTTACCAACAGTACAGACAACAGAAAAGATAATAAGCAAATAACAGATTTGACTATGTCTTCTACTACAGAAATATTATATGGCAGCAACACATACATTAGTACACACTCTCTCTATATATATATATATCTATGTGCGTGTATAGGCAACAGACTTCAGATGTCACATGTTTTCAAAAGGTAAAACAAACAAACAAACAAGAAAAAAACAGTGCATGTTTTTGCATTTTCACCTCTTCACACTCACAGGTAGTATTATTGTATGTATCTTGAGTGCTGAACAAAACTATCGTGTCTGGTTCCTCCACACAAGTTATCTGTGAAAAACCTTCAAATGTTTCCTCTAACAAGGAAGAAGAGAATGCTTATGATATCAACTTAGTCAAGTGACAATAAGTTAAAACACTTTCTTACTTTACTGAGAGATAATGCTATCCCTGTAGTGCTTTCAGTCAGAGTAAGATTATCTATCCTGTATATCCTGCAGCACTAGTGAATATTAGAGTAGCATTTTTAACACCTGAACTTTTAAAACTTCTATTCAAAATTGTTGCAAGTTTAACAAGTGCAAATAATTCCTCTTCAATGTCCTTCTATTCTGGGCAGTTATGCCCTTAAAGGAGTGATAGGCGCCGAACAATAAATAAATGCATTCAATACAAACACAAATGCACAGGTTGAAGTAGGCATAGGTGTATGTTCAAAATCTTCATTAATGATCTGGATGATGGGGCAGACTGTACCCTCAGCAAGTTTGCAGATGACACAAACCTGGGAGGAGAGGCTGATGTGCCAGAGGGTTGTGTTGCCGTCCAGAGGGACCTCAACAGGCTGCAGAAATTGGTTGACAGGAACCTCAGGAAGTTCAACAAGGAGAAGTGCAAATTCCTGCACCTAAAGAGGAAGAGTCTTATGGTGTGGGGGGCTACCCAGATGGAAAGCAGCTGTGCAGAAAAGGATCTGGGGTCCTGGTGGACACCAAGTTGAACATGAGCCTGCAGTGTGCCCTTGCAGCAAAGAACGTGACTGTCATCCTGGGCTGTGTTAGGCAAAGTGTTGCCAGCAGATCAAGGGAGGCAATCCTACCCCTCTCCTCAGCTCTGGTGAGGCCACGCCTGGAGTACTAGGTCCAGTGCTGGGCTCCCCATTATAAGAGAGGCATGGACATACTGGAGAGAATCCAGCAAAGGGTCATGAAAATGATGAAGGGACTGGAGCCTCTCTCCTGTGAGGAAAGGCTGAGAGAGCTGGGGCTGTTCAGCCCGGAGAAGGGAAGGCTCAGGGAGGTTCTCATCAGTGTCTGTAATTACCTGAAATGAGTGTGCAAACGAGACAGAACCAGACTGTGCCAATGCCATGACAAGAGGCAGAGGGCACAAACTGGAACACAGGAGGCTCCATCTGAACATCAGGAAGAACTTTACTGTAGAGGTAACTGAGCCCAGGGCTCAGATTGCCCTGAGATATTGTGCAGTCTCCCTCCACGGAGATGTTCAAAAGCTGTCCTGACATGATCCTTGGCAAGCAGCTCTAGGTGTCCCTGCTGGCGCAGGGTGCTTGGGCTGTGTGATCTCCAGATGTCCCTCACAATCTCATCTATACTGTGATTGTGTGGTTCTTTAAAGCCTCACTTCATAAAGTGTTGTCCCATCATGTACCTTACTGAATGTCAAGATCTATTGTGTTTGTTATCCTGATGTTACTTGGTCTTAACTGTTCTTAATCCCTCATAAAACTACTGTAGTCATTAAAGTCACCAGAGGTTTGATGTCGAGAAATAAAGGCCAACATGTTTCTTTTGCTTTGTTAATGAACGTGTATGCTTAAAACACCTAAAAAACAGCTTAAAACACCTACAAAAGAATATAAACACAATCATTTTATTGTATTCATTTTTCTAAAAAATCTTCTGAAAAACTCCAACATTTACTCTTTCCTTTTCTGAAGCACAGAAAGCTATGCTCTGAGGCCAGGTTAAAGCAGCTGTATGAAGTGAAGTTTCTTCTCCAACCCAGAAATAATGATAATTGAGAAAAGGGGAATTTACAAACACCTGACAGGAAAGACTGCAGTGTGAGAGAGACACATTTTTCTTGGTTTAGCCCTTTTTTCCCTTTGGTATCTTGCTGTGGCAGACAGAAAGTTTTGATTTGACTAACTTTTCTGAGTTACTGCAATTATCTGTCTTAAAAGATGTTTAGAAAACACAGGGTTTGCAGGTATCAAATCCATCATAGCTGAAAAATGAAAAATTGGAGGCCAGAGAAAAGAAGTAACTCCACACGATTCTCTACAGCGAGTAACAGCAAAAGCTGTCTCTGACAAGGCTAAGGCACAGCTTTCTGACTTACTCCTTCTTCTTTTAAAATTATTATTATTAATAATAATAATAATTAATAATAATAATAATAATAATAATAATAATAATAATAATAATAGAATCCCCAAAAAGCATTCATAGAGAGCAAGCAAGAGAAGAGAATGCACAAATGACTTCCCTGCAGTCAGCCAGTCCTTGGGGTTATTGTCACAACTGCAGGAAAAGCCCACCTCTTTGCAGAAATACAGCTGATGGCACAATGTTGATTAAACATCCCAGCTGTAGAACACCTACATTTTATAGTGTGCTGTGACAGAATTTTTCACCTGGCTTTTATCAAGAAATCTTGATTTTGAAGCCTTTGTTCCCGTCATTGTATACTTTTTGATTAAACACCACCCATTAGTATATATTCTGAGAAATGGTGGCCCTGCAGTAGTTATAAATCAATAGTTGGATGTGGAAAGGGAAAAAAAAAAAAGGAGAAAAGTTGCTTATAGTTAAGTTAGAAAGAAAGTTAATAAAAATAGGTCAGCAATTTCAGCCCTTTCGCATATGAAACAAATGGTCTAATCCTAAATACGAGTCACAGATTGGGATCTTCAGTGTATCTGGGGTTCATTAGGAAGTGGCTAGTAAGTAGCAATATAAAAATCCTATTTCATTGATATCAGGAAGAGTTTGCGGCATAATAGATTATCCTGAAAAGAATTTGAATTATGTCTGGCTTTTTACCTAGGACTGAACAAATATTGCAGAAATTAAACTGATTTGTTATCCAGGTCATGTACTCAGCAATGCTTAAGGTATATCTGAAGATATCAGGTTTTTTTTTGGTCAAAAATCTGTAATCTCAATAGAAAAAGAAAAAGAAAAAAAGAAAAGAAATAAAATAAAAATAAAAAAAAAAAGAGAGAAAAAAAGAGTTTTTCCTCAAAAGACAATCACTTAAGCAGTATGGTTCCTGGAAACAGTGTAAAGCCTTCCATAATATAATGGAGCAATGACCAAAGTAACTCACTTAAAAAGGTCTACAAGTTGAAATCCTACCAAAGTTCTTGCTTAACTCTCTGCTGTAATTAAATCAATCACACAATCAATAGTAATAGTAATAATAAAAAAAATAAATAAGTACTTAAACACAGAAGGGGAAAAAATCTTCAGATACAGGCAGACAAATAGAAAACATTCAAGTGGAACAAGGTTACTACTCAGGAAAGATTTTTCTGGTTGTACTTGGATCACAAGCTATAGCAACTGTTAGCATGTGTCACTGCCTCTAATGGTATATTGGTTCAATCAGAGCATACAGAATACCAGATGGGACTGGAGGAAGCTGTCAGCAGAAAGCAACTGTTCTCTCGGATTTTTGCATTCCTGTGCAAAAAGCCACTATTGTCAATTGTTTTATCTAACAACAATACTTTTGTTATAAATCTTGGCATGATCTGGGATTACAAAGCCAGCAAGCACCAGATGGCTGAAGGGATTCAGGCCAGGTCTATGCTACAGACTTCTGCCAGCCTTGTTTCAGCAGTCATGAGTATTGCAGGAATCCCTGTTCAACATGTCTGGCTGAACAGATGATCCTCACGTGTAGACAAAGTAAGTATGCTGGCAAAATAGCAGCATAACTGGTGGTACAGCTGCTTGAGGAAGGTAGGAGAGAAGTGTATTTAGAGCAGTGCAAAACACAACATTGCTAAAATACAGAATAGCTGTAATCTGTAACAAGTTTTCCCTAATGTAGGTGTTGTTTTATATGGTAATGAATAACAACACCATGTCAAGTTTTTACTTTGTCATTTGTTAGGCAGTTGCTAATATGAAATTACATCTTTGCCCAAGCAGAAAAATAAATTATCTTGAGAGAAATGGCCTTTCCACAGAACTCTGAAACCTAAATTTCTAAGACCCACAAGAAGGATTAAAACCACTCCAGGGTGAACACACCCATGGTCTTGTGAGAAGTTTCTTCTAGAACGTGGAACCGAACCTGGGTTGCCTAAACTCTGTTCCAGTATCCTGGCACAAGACTATTTAGCCTCACCAGAAAACATGAAAATAGGTGGAAATTAAAATTTTCCGTCACCCTTTTTGGGTACAGGTCATTCTTAATTCCATGATATGTGAAGATATCAAATAATTTCTCTTTAATATAAAAACAAAACAAAAATAAAAGCTTTTTTTTTCTTTTTTTCTGTGAAGCAAGGTAGATTGTGTTGCCCTACCACATACCTTTTGACCAATGATAAACGCTGGCAGAGTGATCTCCCATTTGTCTGCAATACATCATCCAGTCTATCCTGTAGCTTAAAATGTCTAATGAACTTTAGTTTTTCTTTTCTCTTCTCTAGTTCTCTTTATAGAGCCCCATTCATGTCCTGTTATGGAATGCTGTTAGGAGATCTCATGAGGGACGGGGGTGGAGAAGATGAAGGGAGGAAATGTACTGAGTGCCCAATAAAAGCATCGGCTCTGAGGATTGAAATGATTCTTACACATATACACAGATGGCTACACAAATTAAGTCAGGGACAACCCTAGGAGGAACTGAGGTTTATGTCTCTGACAGGGTTATTTGGCTTCCCCGATTTGTCACTGTGCCTCTGTGCTCCTTTCTGTGTGGCAAGGTGAGCCTTTATTCATGTAACCCAATGTTTTGTTTTGTTTTGTTTTTGTATAACTTGAAAGTGTAAGTTTGCGCCTATAATGATGATTTGCCTCAGTCCAAGCTGAGATACTTAATAACTGTATAATTTTATCACAGAGTTCATCAGGTTGTCTGGCTCTCCAAGCAGTATTTATCAAAGCTGCTATCTATTGTTACAACTAGATCTCATCACTCTGGGTAGGAGTTGTAAATCACCTGAAAAAACTCTTTACCTAAAACCAGAGCAACATTGAAATTCATATGGAAAGACAGTTGTGCATTTGTGTGCTGATCTCCTTCAATAAACAGTTGAAATGTTTTGGACATTTCTCCTGTACTTGACATATGAATGAAAGGAATAGTACTAGCTCGGTAACAGTTACAGAAGGGAAAAAAGGAAGAAAAGCTTATTGAGTTGTCTTTGCAAATAAGAAATATGCTGTGGGAGTCTCCACCCATTTTTATCTCCTGTAAAAAAGTGGAGATGATAGACTATCCTAGCTGTGTATTAATAAGAGAGGTAGCAAGTATGCATATATTCCATTTAATTCATCATCTTCTTTCCAACAGAATATAATTCAGGAGGATGAATGTCCTGTCTTAATCTAAAGAAATATCATTTAGAAAGCTTCTTATGTATCCTATCTCAAGGGAAAAGGGTATTGTAAGAAGAGGTCAACCACTGATTAAAATAGTTCAGTACAGGGACAAAATAACTTCATATAAAAACTGGAGTATTGTGTAGCTTAGTTAGTACCCATTGCAGACAATATTTTAAAAATTTAATTTGACTATATTATCACTCCTTGAGGGGAAAAGAAGAAGAAAAAAGAGAGAGAGAGAGAGAGAGAGAGAGAGAGAAAGAAAGAAAAAAGGAAGGAAGGAAGGAAGGAAGGAAGGAAGGAAGGAAGGAAGGAAGGAAGGAAGGAAGGAAGAGAGAAAAAGAGAGAAAAAGAGAGAGAAAAAGAAAGAAAGAACAACAGAGAGAAGGAGAGAAAGGGAGAAAGACAGAAAGAGAGAAAGAGAGAAAGAGAGAAAGAAAGAGAAAGAGAGAGAAAGAGAGAAAGAGGAAGAAAGAGAAAGAGAGAGAGAGAGAGAAAGAGAGAGAGAAAGAAAGAAAGAAAGAAAGAACAAAAGAAAGAGAGAAAGAAAAAGAGAAAGAGATTAAGAGATTAAGAGAGAAAGAGAAAGAGAGCGAGAGAGCGAGAAAGAAAGAAAGAAAAGAAAGAAAGAAAGAAAGAAAGAAAGAAAGAAAGAAAGAAAGAAAGAAAGAAAGAAAATCGTTAAAGAGTTTAGAAAGCTCTTAGAAAGCTCTTTAAGGATTTGGAGCATAGCCCTTGGGCAAACACATACCAAATCCTTGGGTTTTGTATGAGAACACCTTTGTATGGGAAGATGAAGGATGAGTAATTTTAATTGCCTGTACTATGTTTCTGTTTGGTGCATGGAGAGGCATTCAAGCTGGCGTGCTGTCACATGACTTGGTTGCTCTTCTGCAGGACAGTGTTAGGTAGGTCAACTTGCAGGTACAAGGTAATCTCACTGAGACAAATTCAGGCCTTCACATGAAGGATAGTTTATGCAAGTTTCATATATCTAGATCAGACTGTTTCTGTCAAATTCTGATGTTATATTTTAACAGTCTAATCACAAAAAAAAAAAAAAAAAAAAAAAAAAAAAAGTTCTTCCAATTCAGCCCCAAGTTTTTCCAAGTTGTCCTGCTACATTTTCTAACACAGCCAGCTTGTTCTTCTATTCACTGACTCCAAGATGAAGTTTGACTACTTTCACCTGTCTTCTCTTACACAAAGGTTTTTCTCCTTCCCAGTTAATGTAAAGGGCTGATATCTCTTAGCAGTGACTAGGTTTCAGGCAGTTATTGTTCATGGTATTCACAAAGCTAAGCTATAGCAGTTTAGGCAGAAGTGCACTGACCACTCAAAAATTGCCAGTTATAGTGAGCTAAAATCAGATGAAATAGATACAAATCCTGACATCATGCACTGCTAGATCAACATGAAGTCTGTGGTCATTTACCATTAAATGGAAAATTATATATATTAGGCTAAAAGATATGCCCAACATTAGCTAGGAAAAAAAATAAATAAATAAACTTTTCTTTCTAAGTAGAATTTCTCCAATCTGTATTTTCTTCCATACAGCTCCTTCTGTCTTTACCACCTCCAGACTTTTGCATCTCTGTGTTCTTTGGGTTGATTTCCGAAAGGTCTTTTAGGGAGCCATAAGCTAATAACTAAACTCCTGGGTAGACAGTCCTGTAATTTAAGGGAAACTGTGAGTGTGTGTGACTGGTGATATGTCATTAAGATGAATGGCACAAGTAGTCCCTATGCAGTCCCAAGTATAGCAACTCAAATCTCACAGTCTGGGACTCTGTCTGTGTTCATGTATGATTCTTTATGGACTTTCTTCCCTCTGAATCCCCAAGGTCTGTGAGTGCTTGATCACATATAGCATGGAAAAATACAGTTAGAAAAGATAGCAGGAGGCAATCTATTTCATTTTACTGTCCAAATTTCACCCGTGATCATCCTGAAAGACATTTGTGTGATTTTTTCCTAGAGATCTTCAGAAACAGTGATTCTACAACCTGTTCTTCACCTTTCTGTCACCTGTGCTGACTAACTTCTGAAATGCTTTCCAAAATGAATAGCCACATTGCACTGTGTATGCTGGAGAGTCTTACCATTTCTGTCTTTCAAATCCCCAGAACTGAGTTACTGATTTTACTGAATGTATTATGTGTGTTGGGAAAAAAAAAAAAAAAAAAAAAAAAAAAAAAAGCACATTCTCACATTCTCTAGTGTTAATAATAATGCTGGAAAAGCTATTATATTGTTGTAAGTCTTAAATAACTCCTGTAAGTTAACAACAGCAGAACTGAGACCACCAGTTATGAAGGTGGTATGAAAAAAGTACTGTGATACAGAGATATCGAATGCTTAATTGCTTTGTATACAGCTATTTGAATGCACGTTAAAAAATAGGTCAAGAATTCAAGCAGTTATAATAACTTATTATATATAATAACCTATAAGTGGCTGGTTTTCACTCAATTTACCTCATGTTAGCTATTTTCATGCATATCTTATCTATGGTCCTTACATTTAGAAAAAGAAATTAGAAATGTAGATATGAAGCTACACAGCACTTGTATTTTGGAGAAAAATACATTCAATCTGCATTTGCTTTAGCCTCTGTGGGACACTGAGACACTAGCCAAAGCCCAAGAGGCTTACTGAGCTTCAGGGATTCATCGGATTTAAATGATTTGCTTTGGGGGAAATCACGTGTGTCGGAGACCCCGCAGGGTCCAACCATCTAATTAAAGGGAGCTTTCTTCTTGATCATCCTCGTGTAAATATGTAATGAACCATCAGTCTAGAATAATTCTGTTTACAAATCATCTGCCACTCAGGAAGATCAATGATGAGAGCAAGCACTTTATGATTCTCTTTCAAATATGTTGCAGATCATCTAACAGATTTCTTTCTGATTTGTTGGATCTCCATATGCAGGCTTGGAAGCCTGGAGCAATTCTGAATTCTCTTAAGATGCAATTTTCAACAGGGAGATAGATGTTCAAGTTAGAAAGCTCCAAGAAACTTAATTTTGGGATGTAATAGATTATTTTATTCAGCATGTAGAATTCAGATCATGATTATTTCCAAAATCAAAAATGTCATAAAAAGTATTCCTTCGTGTACAACCATGCACATAATAAAGGATTTATCTTTAGCACTATATTTTTAAATATGATGCTGTCAGCATCAGCCATTGAACTAAATGAAAGCAGACCACTCTCTACCATTCTCCAGTCCAACAATGAGATAAAACAAAATGATTTCACAGGATCTGTTCTGAAACAGCAATGCAGTAAAACAAACAAACAAATTAATTTCATAAATCAACAGAACTATATATATATATTGGCATATTTGCCTACATTTGAAAATAGTGCCTTTAAGCTATTTAGAAAAGAAATAAAAATCTTTAGAGATAGGTCCAGAAAATAATAGATATAGCATATATTTTTATAAATGGTCATATCACAGTTCTTATTCTGGGGGACTCAATGTACATAAAGCTAGAAATAGCTAATATTCATTTCATTTTGATTGCTTCTCCAAATGCCTTCCTATTTCACTTTATTATTTCAACCTAATTTCCAATTTTATCATCATCATCATCAGACTTCAAGCTCATTCATGATAATCTTCCCTGCTTTTTATATTCCCTTTTTCATACAAACAGGAGTTTTTCTTTCCCAGAGTTAATCTCCCTTCTTCCTAGTATGTCTTTTAACCTTCAGTGATTACTCTTTATTCTCTGACTGTAACCAAAGAAATAAATCCAGATGAAGATACACAGCATTTAGCATTTTTATTGGGTAGAACTGTCAGTTCTTTGATGTACGCTATTGTTAAATTCTTTTCTTTGGTATTAGAAAATGTGATTCTTGCAGCAAGCCTCTACTCCTGTTCTATACATCTTGCTTTGTGTTAGCAGAGAGGCTCAGTTAAAACACAGAACTGTTTCATTAGTGATGAAATTTCTTTAAAAGATGAGAGCCTACCTTAATATCATGCAGTAAAACAGGAATGACACATTTTTTCATACAAAAGCAAAGGACATTTTTTTCATCTCCCACTGCGAGAAGAAATTCTCTAACCTATGTCTGACAGACCAGACTGGATGACCATAGTGTTTCTTCCCCCTTTAAACACCCAGGTGTTTGAGGAGAGATCTCAAGCCAAGGCACCAGAAGAGAAGGTATTTTAAAGATTTAATACTTACGTTCAGAATAATAGCACATTAGATCAATGCTGTACTGTTCTGTTATGCTGCCTCATCATGGCCCTCATCATGCTACCTCATCATTTGCTGCCCTCTGTTTCACTAATAAACTTGGCAGTCTTTAACTTGCAAGGTAGATAGCTGCAGCTTCCTTATCATTGGTGAGTTAGTATTTAATTTTTGATGCTGGTCCTCATATTTCTACCACATGGAACAGTGTGAGGACATGCCCAGCTTGAGCAGCCTACTGTTGGAGAGCTTGCTTATTCCTTCATGGCAGCTTCAACTCAATCTAGCCCATTCATACCAGCTGAAACTTCCTTGTGATTTTCTCAGAACAATCTTTGTCCCTTATAGTGAAACTTCTGGAAAAAAAACGTTCCTGCTTTTCAATTTATTGTCACCTCTTTAAAGGTCTCTATAGTTTTTCAATCCTGGAAATCCATCCATTTATTTTTTATTTTTTAGTCATTTTGTCCTCATCATAACACTGAACTGAAAGCATTCACTAGTCCTATACGTCCTTGTTTTGTGCATGAAGCAAATCAGCGACATGACTTCAGCTCTTTTTTTTTTTGTTAGTTTGTTTGTCTTTAAATTTCCTTACTGTGCCCTCTCTGCCGCTCTGCCGCCTCCCCCTCACCCCACCCCTCCCCCAACATGCCTGGCCACTAATATTGATCAATTTCTCAAGATAGATCAGAAACACATGAGCTCAAATACCTTCCAAAGTGTGTTTCTACTGCATGTTGCAGTCAGAAGTGAAGAACCAACCAAAGAAAGAACAGTATTGATACAACACTCACCACACTGTATTTGAACTGATAAAACCTGCTGAATAGATGCACAGTCTTTATACAGTATCACATAGGATTATGTTTTCTAAATCAAAGCATGATTGTGTGCATTTGCTAGCAATGTATAATGTAAATCATACTCTTGGAAGTCAATGCTGAAGACAGTGTTGTTAAGTCTCTGAATTTCAGGTGCAGTCTTCCACCACACTATACATTTTCTGACTCTCATCTCTAGCACTACTCAGTTATGTCTCTTTTGGTGATATCTTGCTACTGTAACACATTGAGCCAAATCTGATTCAGTCTCTTAGCTAACCTCTTTTGGTTTGGGATCTTCTCATGTTATCTATGTATCTGATTGAGTCCAAGTACCATCTTTTTGTCTTTGGCATTTAGTTTCTCATTAGCTGAACTGAGAGAGCCTTCTGACACTCCCATCGTGGGAAGCTGGGCATTGGCCTCTTCTCACAGATTACTAGTGATAGGACTAGAAGGAATAGCCACAAGTTGTGCCAGGGGAGGTTCAGTTTGGAAATTAGGAGACATTTCTTCTCAGAAAGAGTAGTCAGGTGTTGGAACGGGCTGCCCAGGGAGGTGGTGGAATCACTGTCCATGGGGGTGTTCAAGGAAAGGTTGGACATGGAGCTTAAAGACATGGTTTAGTGGGTGACATTGGTGGTAGGGGGATGGTTGGACCAGGTGATCTTGGAGGTCTTTTCCAACCTTAATGATTCTATGATTCTATGTTGGTGAATGAATAGTACTGGAGAAAGCTTTACTTCTTCAAATAGCTCCTCAGAGCACTGACTCATGCTGACACTTACAAACTTCCAATTAATCTTCCCTTCCCATTTTCATTTTATTGTAGACTTTTTCTGGTACCTCCATATAGAATCCTGTCTTTTGTGCCCATACTGACAGATTTGGCTCAAGCAAGCCTGATGTTACAATATGAGCCCTACAGAGGGCGACATTTAATGACAGTATCTATTTATATCAAAGGTTTTTATTCATTTTCTTGAATACCTTGCAAAAGCTAACAACAGTAACAGGTTTTCTTATTCTCTTCTTCTTTTATTTTTTTGGCCTACCTAGCAAGATACATCAGCATGACTGCTGGATAACTCTCAGCAAGCCACAGCTTCCACCTCTCTGTACCTGTGCCAGCAATGCCAAAAGGCACGCTTGTTCATTCCACCACTTTATGTTCAAAGTGAAGGGAAGTATGATGGGGGAAAGAAACAGGACCCTGCTTAAGAGACCTAGTGTAAGTTCTGCTTAGCAAATATTCACATGAAAACAGTAACGTGTCTACCTTTCTTGAATAGTGACTCAGATTTAGGTACTAAGAGGAGCCAGTCAGTTGATGTAATAAAAAAAGCATGTCCTGAAGCAACCTTGAAATGGAGTTCAGTAAATTGGAGTATTAAAAAGGAAACAGTTAAACTAATTGAAAACTGTTATTAAATCATAAAACAATTGACACAAGTCTTAGAACATCTTATTATGCGTGATCATACCCCAAATAATGAAATTCATTTTATATGTCATGCTACAGGGTTTAAGTCATTTACTGACTACTAGGTATCAGAAACTGATTTAATGTGCACAGGTTATCCTGCAGCTGCTTACTTAAGGGTTTCTTGTATCCTGCTACCAGGTATCATCAGACAGAATACTGGCAGTGGGTCAGATCTAGTAGGGCAATTCTTATGGGCCTAATTTAACAAACATTAATTTATACTGCATTGTATTTATACTTACAGAACCTGATATTAAATACATACTTAAAAATTTTAGAATAACTTTGCTATGGATGAGAATGAAGAATAATAAATCAGGTTATGGAGCATGAACTTTTTAATCGACAACTTTAACCTAACTGATTGCAACTTTTCTTCTTTCAGAAGTCTCTGTGGATAAAAAGTCAACTTTGAGTTCACATGGTTGTAGAAACGGAGGACATATGTATACATAACTCATTGTGTAGGTACTTTACAAGCACTGAAGACAGTCTCTGACCCATAAAGAAATATAAACTGCAGATGCAGGAGAAAATATGACTTCAAGTTATTTAGTATTATTATTTAATTAAAAGTCCTGCCAACAGACTGCTAATCTTTCTTGAGTAATTTTTTTAAAATATTCCTATTACTAGAGGGGATTAATTATACTCTATACAAGATGCATCTATAAAACACTGCTGTAGACTTTCTTTATTCAGATAGCTTCCAGCTCCTTTCTATGGCACAAAAGCATGTATAAAAGGATCCCAATTACACAGCTGTCACAAGTACAGGACTAATTGTCTCTTTGCCTTACACTGATGGCCCAGTGAGTGGGACAGAAATATTCTATGGCATATCTTGGGGCCACTGATCTGATTAGAATTCATTGGGATCACTTCCAGATCTTGAGAGCAGGTTTTCCTCCCAAAGACACTACACCTGTGCATCCCTGCCTACCTGTGAGATAGGATGTGATAGGCTTTGCGTTTAGGTTCAAGAACCAGATGCGCTCTGAACTTCATTGGTCCAGACCCAGGGTCCAACTGAAAGCTCTGAGAGGTCCTTTGGTCATCTGTATTTTTTGAGTTCGTCATAACTTTCCCAGAGATTGTACTGTAGAACCTTAAGTTTCAGTCACAGTTTTCAAGAGACCCTACTAGGATTATGATTCTTTGGGAATGTAGAGTCAAGTCAAGTCTTGTTTGATTGTTTCTTTACTCTAGCCCAGTTGTTGTACTATATCTAACCCATAAAAAGATAAATAAATAAATCTGAACTTAACCTTTGCTGAATTTAGGAAGTTTTTTGATCTTTTTCATTCAGTCAAAAGACTTTGAATTGTGGAACTGGTTAGTTAAAGGGACATTATAAACATTAGAAAATAAAAGAAGAAAAGCCATGAGTGGCTAGTGTGTGTAGGGAGAAAACACCATACAAGCCCTCTTACACTAGCTGGGGGGTTTGAGAAGGAATGGAATCTCACTCAGTTCATTGCTCCAGATGAGATTACAGCAGTTAGGCCAGTACCTTTACCCCAGCAGTCCTCTCTCGCCCCGCACAAGGAAGAGGAAGACTGAGGAGACTGGCAGGACTTCGAGCTCCCCTCACCACTCTTGCAGTCACTCAGTGCTGCAGCACACGCAAGTCTGCATCAAGCGCTACGCTGGCACATAGGTGCTGCCATGCACATAGGTGTATGGCAGGGGGCACCAGTGTGCAAATTCTGAGCTGCTATGCAGTCCCAAGGGTATGTTCCAGAAGAGCTGTCTAAGCTATATCAACTCATGAACTTGCTCAAGGCTGGGAGAACAAAAAAGGACTCCAGTCCATTACAGGGCTTTCATTCTGAGGCATCTATGCCAACATATTCAGTAGCACTTAAGCAGCACTGTGCAAAAGTACTACAGCCTGAAAAAAATGGGGCAGTTAAACAAAATGGGATTGAAAAGGAACAGCAGGGACAATATTGTACATTTTATGTCAGACTCATACAACACTAAACTTAGCAAAATGATTAGCTGGAAAACTTGAAAAGCAATAGATGTGCTTAGTATGAGCAATTATGTTGCTTTCCTTTTAAGTTCTAACAATGGGTTTGGTCTGCAAAGTCTTGATTCTAAACCCAGAGCTGCTCAGAGAGCTGAAGCAGAGGCAGCATCAAGAGTGAGCTATGAGTCAATAGATGGTGCTGTTAAAAATAGTCTTGTGACGGTTTTGTTTGTTTGTTTGTTTTTAAGGAACTGAGAAAAGGTCATTCTTAAATTGCAATGTGTCCTTTAGGAAATTCATCTGTGTAGTTAGAATGGCTTGTCGATGTTTTTGATTTCCTGTACTGAAAGTAGTAGATAAGTGTAGCGTTAACTCTCATGCAATCAAAAGCCACTATTCTACAGAAACTTGAGCATTTGTGTAATTTTCCCAAGGCAAGTAATATCATTGACCTCAGCAAGAGTACTGAATGCTGTGGATAGGAAAATTTTGCACTGGGACCACATGTACTTCACAGATTTGGAAATCTTACAGTTGGCTTAATGCATGAACCTTAAAATCACTTTGAGACCAATGTTTTTGACTTTTGTGTTCCAAAACTCACATCAGAACAGTAAAAAAAGATTTGTTTGTTTGTCATACATTTTGGTTGTCTGCAACTCTTAAGGTTCTCTACCTAATGACAAATGTTCAGTCCTTCTGAAATCCGAAAGTAAGTGCTCCCTAGTGGTTGCTTATTTTTTTTTTTTAATGGTGTACTTTTGAAACAATACATAGCATGTTTTGAATTACCAAAAGTCAGCTAAAAAATCCATTGCCCTTTCTCTCAGCCTTTCTTTCCTCTCATTCTAATGCTTTAATAAATCAGACTCATTTAGAGACCAGTGAGGAAAGTGGAATTCACAAGGGCTCCTCCATATTTACAATATCACATCTTCATGCCCTGGCAACTCCATGCCCTCCTTCAGAAATCAGACAGCAAAGCACAGATTGATTTTTTTTTTTTTTTTTTAATATATAATTGCATCCCTGCCAAAATCCTATTGGGAAAAAAAAACAGAGGTATGAACTCAGATTTTTAGGTGCACTGACACAAGCTCATTTGTCAGAGATCAAATCTCCAGTGAACAGCTTGCTGCAGCTTTTGCTTTCATGACTTTGATAATAAAATTAAATTGATCTTGCATTGGTATGCACTGAGACAGCAAAGAAAACTGCAAAGATATTTGGAAAAGTATAGTAAAGGAAAGAAAAAGAAAAGGAAACAAAGCTGATGTTTTTAAACACCTTAAAGACAAATGTGTAATATTTTTCACATTACACTGCTGAGCAATATACTTTATCAGGCATAATGCATCTAAACTAATTTGTGAACAGCTATAGTGTTGATTTGTTTCTTCTGAAGTTTAACTTTCTGTCTGTAGAACAGATTATCAAGACATTAATGAAACTCTTGTCACTCAATAACACAGTTAAAAAATTACACATTTGGATTTGGGGCTAGATGATGTCTCCTTTACTTAAGCAAAAATATATGTCAGCAAGAGTTGTTTGGTCAGGAATGAATGGCTAGAGCCTCTAATTATGGACAAAGTTTGAATAATAATAATAATAATAATAATAAGCATATTTTTAACTTTCTTAAGTATGATTCTGGTTGCAAGAGAGTCTTGCCAGTTTTGAGAGCACTAGAAAGCTAAATGCCATGTTCACTAGCTGCTAGCCTATAGGAAACATATATTCCTTCCAGATGCATCTCCCCTTCCTCCTCTCCCCAGCATCCCCCTTCCTTTTAGCAAATGAAGCCACCTACCTAGCAGAACTGAAACTGTTCTCTGTGCACTTTCAAAATTTGCTATAACCACTAGACCATATTTTTCGACCACAAGACTTTTTCCTCTCATCCACTTTGAAATGGTGCTACTGCTGGTTAACAACCCTAGTCTCAATGAGTCAGATAAAAAAGCAAGCCTGGGAAAATGCCATTACTGTTGGCTACTTCCACTGGAGACTACAAATGCATTTATGACTCTCTGGCCATATTATTTTATCCAATGTCTGTGACAGGTTTCTATGCCTCACTAATCCCTATAGCACTTAACAGTGAGCAAGGGAGCAACAGAGGTACTGTAGCCCAGATGTGGAAGAATTAAAGGCAGTAAGGAGTCTCATATGTCATCCCTTTTTTCTGTCTACCCCCCAACTCTTTTTACCCAGCTTTCATTCTGCAGGTACCCCTTGTTACGCAGTGTGCACCAGACAATGCTTACTTCAGCACCGGTAATTTAAGGCAACAACAATGTGACTTTCTCTTAGCTGAGGAACTCACTGTTTATATCAAGGAAAGAGTTTTATATTGCAAAAGTAAAATTTCCCATGAAGTATGTGGCACATTTCCAATTAAATGTGTAAAAACACATGTATATGCATACAAACTAAAACAGTTTACTGGTGCTTCATTCCAGGCAGATAATTTTCTCAGCTCCCTTCTAAAGACATGAAGTCCACTGAGACAAGGAGAGAGGGACAAGCTAATACAAATAAATATTCAGGAACTGTCATCTAGCACCTTGAGGGATTTCACATGCTTACACAAGCTATTCAAATGTGCAACAGTATTGCAGATATGATCCTTTCAACCCATAAAATAAATCAAAAGACAGCAGACAAGTAGTTGATCCGAAATACTTCAAAGATCAATAAAAAAAAAAAAAAATCAAATTCATGATGGATACTTTAAAAAGCATAACAAATGCCATTAGAATAGGGACAATGTAACCTTAATACTTTAAAAGATGCCTCTAATTCACTTTTGTCCAAAAGTATTCATGTTTTGTTTCCTTGTCTTTGTTGTGAAAGTGTAATGGGTCCTTGCCATTTTGTTTTACAACACTGCCATTAAAATTAATGGAAATGCAGACAGCATCTGCCTAATGTAACCCATATTTATTCACCATCTCTTTACTTCAATGTGAAACAAAGTCAAAACCATAGTACATGTGATCCATATATGTAGGTCCTGCATAACAAAGCTGATGACTTACCATCAGATCACCGGTCCTGGGGTAGAACACAATTCTCCATGTTTCCTAACAACAAGAAAACAAGATTTTGTCAACTACTTAATAATTTCTGTTGATGGACAAAAAAGTAGATACACCCAAATGAACAGGAAAAAGGTTCACAAGATGGTTGCCTAATGCATAAGGAACTATATAAAATAAGATGTCTTGTTAAAAAGACATTCAGAAGGATTATTTCTGTCTTCATCCTTGACTTGTATTGGGGAAGTATGTTAGTTGTCTCCTAAAAATGTTGCCTGGAAAATAACTTTATTTCAATCTAAAATTAACATTGAAATCCCATAGAACAGGAAGTTACCCGGGGGGGGGGGGGGGGGGGGGGGTGGAGTCACCTACCCAGGGTTGTTTAAGGAAAGGTTGGACCTGGTGCTTAGGGACATGGTTTAGTGGATGGTGGTTGTGTTAGGGGGATGGTTGGACCAGATAATCTTGGAGGTCTTTTCCAATATTAATAATTATATGATTCTATGATTATATCCCTCTGCTTAGGTTTTCAGCACAAAGATGGAGAGAAAGACAACAAAACTATGTCTCAACTGGAGCATGCACTAAAATTGCTTAGTTCAGACGAGTAAACCTTTTTTTTTTTTTTTTTTTTAATGTTCTCTGACAGATTTTGCATAGGCCAGAGCACTCATAAAGTGATTTTATGAAAATTGCTAAAACCTGTGTTAGACTGAAAAGTTAGATATAAAATAGATCTAGAAACATTTCAAAGCAGAGAAAATTAAGAAAGAGATGGAAGAAATTGAAAGATATGTAATCAAAGCTGTTATTTTTGTTCCCAAAATTATTCCTCTAGGATAGTCCATGCTCCAGCAATTTAGTTACTTTTAGAGTTACAAAAATTTCCACACATTCCTCTCTAGAACACAGGAAAAGTCTTTATTTGTGTGATTTCTGCAGTGTGGCTGTATGGCTGATGCCTCCTGCCATGAACTGTATTTGCTGTGTTGCAGTCTCCCTTCATTCTGCTTCTGTCTTTCACTTTTGATTGCTACACTCAAAATGTTCCCACAAGTGAAAGAAAATACACTTTATGTGTAAAAACTAAGAATCCATCATAAGTATAGTTGAAATCTTATCAGATTTCTCAGGTAGTTATTATTAGTCTACAGGAAATTACACATACACACACAAAAAAAATCAAACCAAATAGCATGTCGGAAAAGCTCTCAGTAATAATGTAGTTAAAAGTATTATACAATTATCATAGAGCAAAAGAAGTTAAAAAAAAAAGAAAAACAAACAAAAAACAACAAGCAAACAAGCCATCAGATAGGCCAAAACAAAACAAAACAAAACAAAACAAAAATAAAAGTAAACTTGGGGTCTACAGACACCTTCAGTATTGGAATAAAAGGCAAAGTAAGAATTTTCTATTTTTTTTGAAAGTATGTAGGATATAGTCCCAACTCTACAGTCATGGTTTGTTTCATTAGATTTCTAGAGAATTCATGAAAATGAATCTCTTATGCCACATTCAAAGATATCTGACAGTTAAACAGACATTTAAGTTCATATTCTCTCAATTTTAATAATGATCATCTAGTTAACACATACTTGAGGACTTTATATTGTAGATAAACACGCTTCATAGCAGGATCTTAGAATTTCAATGAATCCTAACATCAAAGACTAGTTGAGGTTGTCACGGACCTCTGGAGATCACACAGCCCAAGCGCCCTGCACCAGCAGGGACACCTAGAGCTGCTTGCCAAGGATCATGTCCAGATGGCTTTTGAACATCTCCATGGAGGGAGACTCCACAATGTCTCTGGACAACCTGTGCCAGGGCTCAGTTACCTCTACAGTAAAGTTCTTCCTGATGTTCAGATGGAGCCTCCTGTGTTCCAGTTTTTGCCTGCTGCCTCTTGTCATGGCATTGGCACAGTCTGGTTCTGTTTCCTTTGCACTCTCACTGCAGGTAATTATACACACTGATGAGAACCTCCCTGAGCCTTCCCTTCTCCAGGCTGAACAGCCCCAGCTCTCTCAGGCTTTCTTCACAGGAGAGATGCTCTAGTCCCTTCATCATCTGTACTGGGTCTGGCTGAGACATTAACTTTCCCTGCAGCAGCCCGTACAGTGCTGTGCTCTGCACTTGTAGCTAGAACAGCAGTGGTATCACACCAGTGTTGTGTCTGCTGCTGAGCAGTGCTGGCACAGCATCAGGACTCTCTCTAACCCTCCTAGGGGATGGGCAAAAAAGCGAGAAAGAAACATCACCAGTGCAGCTGACCTAAACCAACCAAAGGGATATTCCATACCATATGATGTCACACTCAGCAATAAAAGGTGGTAAAAGGAAGAAGAGGGGAGGGGTGGGCTCTCGCTGTGAAAACGTCTGTCCTCCTGAACACCGGCTATGTGCGTTGAGGCCCTGCTTCAAGGACGTGGTCAAGCATCGCTCATTTGTGGGAAGTAGAGAGTAATTTCTTTCCTCTGCACTTCCACGTAGCCTTTCCTTGTTTTATGTTTGTTTGTTTGTTTGTTTTTGTTTTTGTTTTCCTCTCCCCCTCCCTTTCCCCTTTCCCTTTTTTTCCCTTTAGTTAAATTGATTAATAATAATCTTTCCTTAATAACTTTTTTTTTTTTCCCTTTAATTAAATTATCTTTATCTCAACCTGTGAGTTGTTCTTTCCTTTACTTCTTCCCCTCCTCATCTAAGGAGGGGGTGTGAGAGAGCGGTCGTGGTATTCAGCTGCCTAGCACAGTAAAACCACCACATCATCTTCACAGACCTTTGCTGGATTCTCTCCAGTATGTCCATGCCTCTCTTATAATGGGGAGCCCAGCACTGGACCTAGTACTCCAGGCGTGGCCTCACCAGAGCTGAGGAGAGGGGTAGGATTGCCTCCTTTGATCTGCTGGCAACACTTTGCCTAACACAGCCCAGGATGACAGTCACGTTCTTTGCTGCAAGAGCACACTGCAGGCTCATGTTCAACTTGGTGTCCACCAGGATCCAAGATCATTTTCTGCACAGTTGCTTTCCAGCTGAGTAGCCCCCAGCACCATAAGACTCTTCCTCTTTAGGTGCAGGAATTTGCACTTCTCCTTGTTGAACTTCCTGAGGTTCCTGTCAACCAATTTCTGCAGCCTGTTGAGGTCCCTCTGGATGGCAACACAACCCTCTGGCATATCAGCCTCTCCTCCCAGGTTTGTGTCATCTGCAAACTTGCTGAGGGTACAGTCTGCCCCATCATCCAGATCATTAATGAAGATGTTGAACGGGTCTGGGGGCCATATTAATCCCTCAGGTATAATGCTATTTTCTGGCCTCCAGCTAGACTTTGTGCCACTGATCACCACCCTCTGGGCTTGACTGTTCAGTAAGTTTTCAGTCCATCTCACTGCCCACATTCATCAACAGCTTATCTATGAGGATCTTGTGGAAGCGAGTGTCAAAAGCCTTACTGAAGTCCAGGTAGATAATATCAACTGCTTTCCCATTATCTGACAGACCAGTCATTTCAATGTGTAAGCTATTGAGTTGGCCAAGCATGAATTCCCCATAGTGATTCCCCATAGTGATCCCCCATTCTGACTTCTGATGATTTCCTTGTCATTCATGGATTAGCTGTTCTACACCTTCCTTATGGTCGAGGTGATGCTGGCTGGCCTGTATTTCCCTGGGTCCTCCCTACTTGACCTTCTTGAAGATAGGACATTTGCTTTCCTCTGGTCTTCAGGCAGTTCTCCCAGTCACCATGATAGGTCAAAGATTATCGAGAGTGGCCACACAATGACATCTCCCAGCTCCATCAGCACTAGGGCATGCATCATATCAGCACCCATGGACCTGTGTACTCCCAGTTTGTTTAGGTGTTTCCTGATCTGATCCTCTTCCACCTAAAGAACATTTTCCTTCCTCCAGTCTTTCCTTCTGGTCTCTGGGACCTGGTATTCCTGAAGGCCAGTTTTGCTAGTAAAGACTAAGGCAAAGAAGACATACCTCAGCCTTTTCCATGTCCTGTGTAATGAGGTTCTCCATCTGATTTAGGGGCCCACATTTTTCCTAGTCTTCCTTTTGTCACCTATGTACCTAAAGTAGTCCTTCTTGCTATATTTGACATCCTTATCCAGATTTGGTTCTGTTTGGGCTTTAGTTTTCCTAACTACATTCCTGGATGCTCAGACTTTGTATTTGTATTTCTTCCAGGTTATCAGTCCTTCCTTCTACCCACTGTATGCTTCTTTCTTCTGTTTGAGTTTGGCCAGAAGCTACTTGTTCATCCACTCAGGCCTCCTGGATTTCCTGATTTCCTATTCTTTGGGATAGACTGCTCTTGAGCTTGAAAGAGGTGATCCTTGGATATTAACCAGCCTTTTTTTCTTCTTGTTCTTTTTTTTTTTTTTTTTTTTTCCCTCCAGTCCCTTATCCCATGGGATTCTATACTCCAAGCAGATCTTTGAAGAAGCTAAAGTCTACTGTCCTGAGATCCAGGGCTGTGAACTTGATTTCACTTTTCTTATTCTTTTCAGGATCCTGTACTCCACCACCTCACAGTCATTGCAGCCAACGCTGCCTTTGACTTTCACTTTCCCAACAGGTCCCTCAGTGTTGCTGAGTGTGGTGTCCAGCAGAGCACCTGTCCTCATTTATCAATTGGAATAAGTCACTGTCAATGCATTCCAGAAACCTCCTGGATTGATCATGTCCTGCTGTATTGTCCCTTGAATGGATATTGGGGTGTTTGAAGTCCCTCATGAAGACCAGGGCCTGCAAACATGAGGCTGCTCCTATACGTCTGTAGAGAGCCTCGTTTGTTTGTTCTTCCTAGCCAGGAAAAGCTTGCAAAAGTGTTTGCAAAAGCGTTTGTTTGTTTTTTTTTCCACCTGGGCATATTGTGGTGAAAAAATATCTTCCTTCTTCAAAAGATATACATCCAGTAACATTAATCCTTGATCCCCAAAAAAGTGTAAAGATCTATTCCTGTCTACAACCATTTTCTTTGTTTGTCTGCAGAACCAACCTGTGGCAAATTGTGCTATTTAGTAGCACTGAAAATGATAAATAATTAGCATTCAGAGTTCAGTATTTATCAAATAATTTCCTGTGAAGTATAACTGTTCAAATTTATCTATTGCTATTTCATCTTTATACCCTGTCCAGAGATTTCTGAAACTATGTAAGTGTCTCTGATGGTGCCACAGGACTGTGTCCCCCATCTTAACAGACATTAATTGAAAATTTAATCTTCTACATTATTTTTTAAAAAAATAATATTGCTGTAGCTCTATAGACTTCATTATTCAACAAAACTTCATTATTCAACAATTATATCTACAAGAAGGGCCGGAGGGTAGACCCGGGGAACTATAGGCCTGTTAGTTTGACCTCGGTGCCAGGGAAGCTCATGGAGCAGATTATCTTGAGGGTCATCACGCGGCACTTACAGGGCAACCAGGCGATCAGGCCCAGTCAGCATGGGTTTATGAAAGGCGGGTCCTGCTTGACGAACCTGATCTCCTTCTATGACAAAGTGACGTGCTTGGTGGATGAGGGGAAGGCTGTGGATGTGGTCTACCTTGACTTCAGTAAAGCTTTTGACACCGTTGCCCACAACATTCTCCTCAAGAAACTGGCTGCTTTTGGCTTGGACTGGCATACGCTTTTTTGGGTTAAAAACTGGCTGGATAGCCGGGCCCAAAGAGTTGTGGTGAATGGAGTCAAATCCAGTTGGAGGCCGGTCACTAGTGGAGTCCCCCAGGGCTCAGTACTGGGGCCAGTCCTCTTTAATATCTTTATCGATGATCTGGATGAGGGGATTGAGTGCACCCTCAGTAAGTTTGCAGACGACACCAAGTTAGGTGGGTGTGTCGATCTGCTCGAGGGTAGGAAAGCTCTGCAGGAGGATCTGGATAGGCTGGACCGATGGGCTGAGGTCAACTGTATGAGGTTCAACAATGCACTTGGGGCGCAACAACTCCAGGCAGGGCTACAGGCTGGGAGATGAGTGGTTAGAAAGCTGCCTGGCAGAGAAGGACCTGGGAGTACTGGTTGATAGTCAGCTGAATATGAGCCAGCAGTGTGCTCAGGTAGCCAAGAAGGCCAACAGCATCCTGGCTTGTATAAGAAGCAGTGTGGCCAGCAGGGCTGGGGAAGTGATTGTCCCCCTGTACTCGGCTCTGGTGAGGCCGCACCTCGAGTAGTGTGTTCAGTTTTGGGCCCCTCGCTACAAGAAGGACATGGAGGTGCTCGAGCGAGTCCAGAGAAGGGCAATGAAGCTGGTGAGGGGTCTGGAGAAAAAGTCTTATGAGGAGCGGCTGAGGGAGCTGAGATTGTTCAGCCTGGAGAAGAGGAGGCTCAGCAGTGACCTTATCGCACTCTACAGGTACCTTAAAGGAGGCTGTAGCGAGGTGGGGATTGGTCTATTCTCCCACGTGCCTGGTGACAGGACGAGGGGGAATGGGCTAAAGTTGTGCCAGGGGAGGTTTAGGTTGGATATTAGGAAGAACTTCTTTACTGAAAGGGTTGTGAGACATTGGAATGGGCTGCCCAGGGAAGTGGTTGAGTCACCATCCCTGGAGGTCTTTAAAAGATGTTTAGATTTAGAGCTTAGTGATATGGTTTAGTGGAGGACTTGTTAGTGTTAGGTCAGAGGTTGGACTAGGTGATCTTGGAGGTCTCTTCCAAACTAGATGATTCTGTGATTCTGTGAAAAGAAATTATAAGGTAACAGATACACTTAATATTGAATTTGATGAGAACTGGATCAAACTTTGATCATCTGGTAGTTAAGGTCTCATTTTCATTAAATACTCTGGACCAGGAGACCAGTCAGTTTCCTTCCTTTATTGACTTACAGGTTCTGTTGTAGACTGTTTAAAGACAAGTCAGCACAGATGTTATGATAAGGCACTTTTCATGACACTTCTTGTTTTTTGTTTGTTTGTTTTTTGGCAGACAAAAGTAATCCTGATGTTTAATGTTCCATATTTTCTTTTTATTATTATTAGGTTTAAAATTTTATGCTTCCTAGACAGTATAACACAATCACCGTAGGGACTGATCCGTATTCCACTGCGGTCAGTAAGACAATTCTTATTGAATTCATTAGTGTCTGAAATAACTTCATAATCTTTTTAAGGCTCAGTGTCTTCTTTATTGTGACCTAGAGTTATGAGGCCTTACTCATAAGAACTTTTAAGCCTGAATACAAGATAAACTTGTAAGAGAGCTGATGGCAAACCAAAAATAAAATTCTGTCTACATTTGTGTACTGTGTATCTCACCTCCACGAATACTGGAAATGAATACTAGAATCTGTGTCTGTTTGGAAATATATTAATCTAATTTTCCTCAGATTTCAGAAGGCTACTCCCCCCACCCCACCCCCCTTAAAAAACAAAACAAAACAAAACAAAACAAACAAACAAACAAAAAAACATAGTAAATCTCATCTATAATTTATTTTTTGAAAGAGCTTTCATCAGTTAAGATGTCTGAATGGCGTAATTATATCAAAGTGGAAACTGTATTTAATCACTTTTTGAAGAGTGAAGTGGGCTTGATGGATTTCCTTTATTTATGCTTTCCAGATGACTCAGACAATATAAATATTTTTGGAAATTTTCTTTTATTATGCTCTGCAGTAGGTAAATTAGGTCAGTAAACATTTACAGAGTTTGAATTAGGAGGGCAATATATTACTCTCTATATAATCACAAAAGGAAAAAGACTTATTACACAGAGAAACAGATTTGTGCAGCCAGCTTATTATCTCTTTATATTAGATTATATTCCCTTTTCCACCAAGATGAGATAACCCTCAGAATCCCTTTTCTTAATAAAAAATCACACAGAAAATGAGAAATGCCATTTTGATGAAATAACTGGAAGAAAAGAAAAAGAAAAAAAAATCCCATACAGTTCTGAGTGGAAGAGTGACAAAAAATTACTATCTCATTACAAAAGTAAATTTCAAAATAATTTTATAGTGCTTCAACAATGTTTATGTGTGAAAGCATCTTTTTGCCAACATCCAACATATTTGGCTTGATGGAATTTGATGATAGGAAGTGCACTGACACTTTTATGTGAATATTGAGCCAACTGCCTACTCAATAAGTGGCCAACACAAAATTGTATGCTATGTTTTGCCATTTATTGAAAAAGATCTACAAATACCACCAAAGCTCTTTCCACACTCCTTTATCCTTTGTCTTAATGACAATTATTTTATTTTGTGACACTGATATATTCTGGTGACTGGCTCAGGTTTAAAATGTACATGTATGATAGAGTTGTGTTTTTTTTTTGTTTTTGTTTTTGTTTTTGTTTTTTAAAAAGGAAAGCACAACAGTCAAGTGCATTCATTCAATAATAAAACTGAACATTAGATGATATATTCATATAATTGAATAGAACCTATTCATGATGAAGAACCAGAACATCAAAATTTTTACTCAGATTAAAAATATTTTAATGATAAAACGTAACACATGCAATATATATTTATCAAGTATTTCTTCAGACCACCTTAAAAATCAGTATAGTGTGTACCACCATGGGACTAGTAATTATCTGGGAAAAAGTTAACAAAGAACAGTTTTAAAGGAATTTTTTATGGTAATATAGAAGGAAAAATTGCTAGCAAATTATTTATTAAATAATTAAATTTCTTTCCTGCTTGTATAATTTGTGAGCAGACCATGTTTTTCTCTAATGAATTGTTTATTCAAATGTATTCAACAAATGTCATTCTAAAAATTTTGCTTTATAGATTGTACATCTTCAAGATGCACCAGTTGATTGTGATGAACCTACTAAGTCAAAGTATATTACTTCTTTTCCCTGATGGAATGTCCCTACAAGACATTTTATCTGAGAGAGTAAATTCTGGAAAAATATTAGGATAAATAAAAGCTCTTAAAGTTGCATTTAAATGAATAGCACTTGCATGGTTAACAAATATAGAGTACCTGCCCTTTGCCTTCCGAAGGCACATGTATGCTTTTAGAAACCTTACTTGCTGATAAGTTTCTGGAAATCTATAAAACACGTACACACACAAATAGAAAAGTCCAGGCATGGAAAAATAACTTCATTGTAATATTTAATAAGTAGTGTAGAGGTTTTTCTCTATTTCTCAATGAAAAAAATCAGAATTTTCTATCTTTTTCTGAGGTCATCTTTAAAATTTTATTTTGAGTTTCAGCTGGAAGAAAACAACTATATGAATTCATCACATTTAGCACATGAGTTCTCTCTTCTTAATGGTACCAGAATAATAGAAATGGTGGGAAAAAGAGAATGAAAGAAAGATTACACATATCCCTTTAATCCAGCAACCTTTTGCAACTTAGCCCCAGCAGGCAGCTCAGCACTACACAGGTGCTCACTCACTCTCCTCAGGTGGGATGGGAGAAAGAATCAGAAAGGTAAGTGTGAGAACTCATGGGCTGAGTTAAAGACAGCTTACTAAAAGCAAAAGCTACATGTGCAAGCAAAGGACAACAAAGGATCCATTTGCTACTTCCCATCAGCAGGCAGGTGTTCAGCCATGTCTAGGAAAGCAGGGCTCAGCACGTGTAAAAGTTTATAGGGAAGACAGATGCCATCACTCTGAACTACACAGATACACACACACACACCCTTTCTTTCCCCCAGCTGTTATTGCTGAACATGACACAATAAGGTATGGGATGTCTCTTTGGACAGCCTGGGCCAGCTGTCCTGGCTGCATCCCTTCCCAGCTTCTGATTCACTCCCAGCCTCCTCCTGGCAGGGCAGCACGAGGAGCTGAAAAGTCCTTGGCTCTGTGCAAACACTGCTCTGCAACAACTAAAACATCAGTGTGTTATCACCACCAGTTTCATCAAAAATCCAAAATACAGCGTTGTGTGAGCCTCTGTGAAGGAAATTATCTCTGTCCCAGCTAAACCATGACACCTCCACATATAACCTGTAACTTGATAAGAAAACTCTGTTCTTATTTGTTTTTCTGTATTACTTCACACATATAAATGTTTTAAAGAAAGACAGTAAAAATCAATATATGGTTGTTCATGAAGAAGGATTATTGTATTCTTGAAAAAGTTGTCTCAGAGTTTCTAAGTCAATCATGCACAAAAAAAAACAACAAAAACAAAAAAACACAGTACATATAAAGCATCTAATATAATGCAGACAAATGCATTACAAACACCCCTTTTGTTTATTCCGTTTTGGAGGGAGCAAATCAGAGCTGGCTGGAGCTGGCTCTGGTCTGACATGGGGCGGCTGCTGGACTCTTCTCAAAGAAGCCACCCAATGCACCCCCCGCCCCCGCCCCCCCCCCCCCCCCCCCCCAAAAAAAATAAACTTGCTAAGCAAGCCCAAATGGTTGCTAATAGAGCAACCATTCTCCACAGCAAAAAACAGCTATAAGGAACAGATGAAGAATTTGCAAGTAGACATGAATTTCACCTTGAATTTTTATTTATTTATTTATTTGAGCCAGGATCAATATAGTTATATGAAAGACAATATGAAATCAATGCATAATTGTATTCATAGTAAACATTTTTTTTCAATGTCTTAGAGTAATGCTCAGTTTTTAAAATCAGTTTTGAACACATATCTTCAATGCATGTCATTTTCTATATTATTTTCACTATAAATAGTATTGAATATTAATTTTCCTTAAACAATTACTAGAAAAGAAAACGTAATTTTCTATTATGAAGCATCTTCTGTCCATCAGGGGATGGTTGGACCAGATGATCTTGGAGGTCTTTTCCTTAATGATTTTATGATTAACTCACCCGCATGGGCTGGTTATTTTTTCCACCTTATTACACACTTTGTTATAATGGCACATCTGACAGACATCTAATTTAACTAAACCCACAGCATAGATAAGTTTTTAAACAATATCTGACTGCCCCAAAAGAAGACTCTCTCACCATGTTTATACTGGTATACAACATCCTTGAAGTGATCTAATATCAAAGAGTTTTTTGCTACTCTCTAGAGAAAAACAATATAGTAAAGCTCAGAATTTCATCCTTGAATTTGTACCTTGCAAGACTGGGAGCATAGAAAGCCTAAGTGCCTTTATACCTATATACATTTGCCCTTTAGTTCCCCATGACAATATGACATTTGTCTGAGTTAATGACTTTTGCTCTCAGTATTCTCTAAGAGAAATAATTGTATCTACTGATAACTTTGGTATTTGGACCTTTCATTATTTCAGTACATATATATATATATGAATTCTAAATTCTCCAGAATTCAGAAGCATGCTTTATCTGCTAATTTTTTGCTATGTGGATTTTGAAATACTCAGAATTATTTTCCAGATTTATGGATGAAATTCTGGCTTCATTGAAACTAATGACAAATAATGCCACATTTTCTTAAAGTCCTATAATTAAATTCTTTGGGGAAATGTACCAAAAATGTTTACCACTTGTCACTGAAGGTTTGATGTTAATCTGCTTTAACACACTGTTAAGGACAGTGAGAATTAGAACATAGAATTATTCCATAGAGATACCTCCACAACTACATCTTACAGTATTTGTTCAGAGGAGTAAGTTATGTAATTAATTTCACTGTAAAGATAACTAGGGAAAATAATGCAAAGAAAAATCCCCTCAGTTTACATATTTTTAGTCTTGAAATAAATATAGCTTTTATAGAGTGAGAAGTCAACGGGTCATTTTCAAAGAATCATACATATCATTTTGGAAACTGTACAAACTTGCCTCAGTTAGATGCATATCTCTACGTTATTACTTATAACCTATTTCAGTACCTTATCACCTTATTTCAGATTCCTGTGTTTTGAACCATCTCAGTTTTGTCACCTTGATGGCACTCGGTAGCTTCCACTTTTTCTTATGAACAATAATCTTCCCAAAATACCAGGGTGTAAAAGATCTTTACAAACAATGCTTGTCATGTTAGTAAGAGACTGACTAGCAGCAACTGATTTTTTAAATTCCTTTGATAAATTTGCAAATCGCACCACTGAAAACATAAAGCCTTCCCAGGGTCATTCAAGCTTTTTTATTATTATTATTATTATTATTTAATGTTTTTAATAATCACACTTTTACCTCATGAAAACAGAAATAGAAATGTCTCACACATAAAAAAAAAAAAGAGAAAAAAAGAAAAAACAGGCTGTGAATCATCAGCTAGCATACATCAAAATAAATCCACTGCTAAAACCTTTCTGTACAGCTGAGATGCAGACGTCTGTATTGTTTTTTGCACCACCAACTTGCCACATGGATGAGCAGATCTTTAAACTACTCTCATGCAAACTTTGCATAATTGTTTCTGAGGGGATTGTAAAGTGTTGGTTTAAAAATGGTTCCTTTTGTAACATTTAAACACAAATTGCTTTTTATTTTTCTTTTGGTTTGGTCTTGCATATCTATTTAGGTAAGATTATGTTGTTTGCTTTCACATTCAAACAGTCATTTGTCATTTGAAAATTTATATTACCGATTCATAAAACCAGTGAAAGCCCCTTAAGTTCTCTATTGCTTAGTCATTCTCTGTATAGTACAGTAATAAACTTATTGATTCAAGTTTAGCGCTTAGCTAAAAGGCTTGTTATAGTGCTGACAATATTTCAATAGGTCAATAAAATAAGGAAATACAGGATAAGTAAGTCAATAAATTTAACAATGCCAATTTGTTTGCATGCCAAACCCTCAAATCAATCAAATGTGCATGCAAATAGCTCTATTAAATCTAATCTGGATTGAGAAGAGAAGATACTTAAGGGTATAATGAAAATTGAAGTTCTTCTTTAATTAGCTGCATAAAGTACATCACCATCAGCAGAAAAAAAAAATACAGCTAATGCTCATTGGTTAACAATCAACTGCTTAACCAACGACAATAACACTAAGTTTCTTTTAAGATTTATAGTTCTAATTCAGCCAAATACCTAATTTCATGTCCAACTTAAAGAAAAAGTAGAGACTCTTTAAAGATAATGGAGCAAGTTATGTTGCTGTTGTAAAAGGTGACATGCTTAACAAGCTCACTGAAAATCATTCCTTATCATGAAGGAATAAGCTTTCTCTCCTTTTGATTATGTATCTTGTCAATAAATGGACTTTAGAAGTCGGTGTGGATAACCATTTAATCACTACCTAAACATAACCCTCAAACTTTTGGGTGAATCTACTAATGTCAATACCTGCACCTTTGGAAACTTATCAAAGAAGATCTTTGAAACAAGTACTTGGTGCAGGGGTGGTGAAATGAAAGAGAGGAAGGTAAAGAAAGAGAAAAGAATACCTGTTTATACTCTTTATTCTATTGATTAAAGATGGCCTGACTAGCTTTTGAGTTTAGTATCTCCTTCATTGCTGAGAAAGCAGTTTCTGAGACTGAGATACCACCCATATGTGAAATGCACCAGAAAGCATGAAAGAAAATGACATAAAGAGACTGGCAAAAATAACTGCTGTAGGGACACTGTTTCAAAGGTATAATGATCACCTTTCTAAAAAGCTTTATATTTCCTTACATTTTATCTCTAGGAATACTAAATAAATACAAAGACTACAGTGATAGCTATTTTTCTTCAAAATAAAAGGTAATAAAAAGAGAGTAAAAAAATAACCTTGAAACTTTACATATAAAGGAAGAAAGCCTGTGCTTCATGCTATAAGAGCATTCTGAAAATGTACCATGTTGAGATCATTTAGAAACAGAACTAATGCTGAAGATGTTAAAAACAACAACACTGGAAAGGGGAACATGGTCCAAAGCATATATAAGCTATATAATGTATGCTATTTCTATGCAGTTGGTGAGAACTATAGATAATAAAAATTAAAAAAAAAAAAAGAAAAAAAAGGAGAGAGAGAGAGAAATAGTCATGCAAATGAACACGTTCACCAGTGCAGTTGCAAAAAAAAAATAAATAAAATAAATAATAAAAAAAAAAACAAACAAGAATGTAACAGTATTTTTGCCACTCTAAAATTAGCAGCTTTTTTGAAACCTTTTACCCCCTAAAACATTATTGAAAAACCTCTCTTTGGTAAGGGGTTTGATATGAGACATCTGAATAGTCTTTAAAGCCATCTTTGGAAATATGGTTTGAGTTATGGGTTGTCCAGTGTGGAGCCAGGAGTTGGACTCAATGATCCAAAAAAGGGACTTTAGGGCTTTGGGGCGACTACTTAAAGGATCAGGGGCACAGGTTGTGTTTGCCTCTGTCCTTCTAATAGGGGGGATCGATGCTGACAGACTCATCACATTAACACATGGCTTCAGGACTGGTTCAACCAGCAGAATTTCGGGTTTTTCAATCACAGGAAGGTCTATGCAACACCGGGCCTGCTGGCACCAGATGGGATGTGCCTCTCTCAGAGAGGGGTGAGGATTTTTGCTCAGGAGTTGGCAGGGCTGATAGATAGGGCTTTAAACTAGAGTCGAAGAGGGAAGGGGATAAAACCAGGCACGCCGGTGATGAGCTAAGGGATGGTGTGCTACAATCAGAGGGACTGTGTGCTAGTGAGACCCTTCAGTCGGCTCCACAAGGTGCTGCGTGTAGGGAGGCGAATTTGAAGTGCTTCTACAAAAACGCACGCAGTATGAGGAATAAAATGGATGAGCTAGATGTCTTGGCCCAGTCCCGCAGCTACGACATCATCGGCATAAGCGAAACCTGGTGGGATGAGTCCTGTGGCTGGTGTGTTGCAATAGATGGTTACAGGCTCTTCAGGAGGGACAGGCAGGGTAGGCGAGGTAGCGGGGTGGCAATGTATGTGAAGCATGGGCTGGACTGTCTGGAACTTCAAGTTGGCGATGGCAAAGTTGAGAGCCTCTGGGTAAGGATTAAGGGATGAACAAATGAAGGGGATGTCGTTGTGGGAGTCTATTACAGACCACCTGGCCAGGACGACAACGCTGATGAATTATTCTTTGCAGAACTAAGAGATGCCTCGAGATCAACTCCCCTTGTCCTTATGGGGGATTTCAACTTGCCAGACGTCAACTGGGATCACCACATGGCCGACACGAGGAAGTCCAGGAGGTTCATAAAGCACCTAGATGATAACTACTTGGTGCAGGTGCTAAGAGAGCCAACTAGGAAAGGTGCCCTCCTAGATCTGCTGCTGGAGAACAGAGAGGGTCTTGCGGGAGACATGGCAATTGGCGGCCGTCTCAGTCATAGAGACCATGAAGTGGTTGAGTTTAGAATTTATGGTGACAGAAGGAAAACTGCCACCAAAACTTCAGCCCTGGATATGGGAAAAGCAGACTGCAGGCTGCTCAGGGAACTAGTCAGCAAGGTCCCCTGGGAAACTGCTTTTGAAGGCATAGGCGTCCATCAGTGCTGGTCAACCTTTAAGCACTGCCTCCTAAAAGCAGAAGATCAGGCGATTCCAAAATATCGGAAGTCAGGCAAGCGGGGCAGAAGGCCGGCCTGACTGACCAGGGAATTTCTACTGGAGCTTAGGCGAAAAAAGAAAGTCTACAGCTACTGGAAGAAGGGTCAGGCGACGAGGAAGGAATACAGGGATGCTGTTCGTGTTTGTAGGGAGAAAATTCATGTGGCCAAAGCCCAACTAGAGTTGAAGCTAGCCATGTCTGTGGGAGACAATAAAAAAGGTTTTTTTAGATATGTGAACAGAAAAAGGAGAACCAAAGAAAACATAGGTCCACTACTAGATGGGGAGGGTCTCCTCACAGACAAGGACATAGGCAAAGCAGAGATGTTTAACGCCTTCTTCACCTCTGTCCTCAACACTGATGATGGGCTTCGGGACCCAGGGTGCCTTGAGCTGGAGGACCGTGACGGTGGGAATGACAAACTCCCTAACGACCCTGAACGTGTGCGGGATTTGCTGCTCCACCTGGATCCATACAAGTCCATGGGTCTGGATGGGATTCATCCCAGGGTGCTTAAAGAGCTGGCTGATGTCATCGTGGGACCTCTCTCAATTATTTTTCAACGATCTTGGGAATCTGGAGAGGTCCCATTGGACTGGAAGCTGGCAAATGTTGTGCCAATTTTCAAGAAGGGTAAGAAAGAAGACCCTAGCAATTACAGGCCTGTCAGTCTCACGTCAGTGCCTGGTAAAATTATGGAGAAGATGATTCTTGAAGTTATTGAAGCGCACCTTGGGGACAATGCAGTCATTGGTCCCAGCCAACATGGGTTCATGAGGGGTAGGTCCTGCCTAACAAATTTGGTTTCCTTTTATGATAAAATCACCCATCTAGTCGATCAAGGGAAACCAGCTGATGTAATCTTTTTGGATTTCAGTAAAGCTTTTGACACAGTTTCCCATAGGATCCTATTGGACAAAATGTCCATCATACAGATAAACAAAACCATCATACGATGGGTGAGCAATTGGCCAACGGGCAGGGCTCAAAGGGTTGTGGTAAATGGGGCCACATCAGGCTGGTGGATGGTCACTAGTGGGGTCCCTCAAGGCTCCATTTTAGGGCCAGTCCTCTTCAATGTTTTTATAAATGATTTGGATGTAGGACTAGAAGGTGTTTTGAGCAAATTTGTCGATGACACCAAACTTGGAGGAGTTGTGGACTCGGAGGAGGGTGGAAAGGCCTTGCAGAGAGATCTGGACAGATTGGAGACCTGGGCAATCACCAACCACATGAAGTTTAACAAAGGCAAGTACCAGGTCCTGCACCTGGGATGGGACAACCCTGGCTATACGTACAGACTGGGCGACGAGACGCTGGAGAGCAGCCCCACAGAGAGGGATCTGGGGGTTGTGGTTGACAGCAAGCTGAATATGAGCCAGCAGTGTGCCCTGGCAGCCAGGAGGGCCAACCGTATCCTGGGATGCATCAAGCACAGCATCGCTAGTCGGCCGAGGGAAGTGATTGTCCCGCTCTACTCTGCGCAGTGCGGCCTCACCTCGAGTACTGTGTGCAGTTCTGGGCACCACAGTACAAAAAGGACATTAAACTATTGGAGAGTGTCCAGAGGAGGGCGATGAAGATGGTGAAGGGCCTAGAGGGGAAGACATATGAGGAGCGGCTGAGGTCACTTGGCCTGTTCAGCCTGGAGAAGAGGAGGCTGAGGGGGGACCTCATCGTGGTCTACAGCTTCCTCGCGAGGGGGGAGTGGAGAGGCAGGTGACCTATTCTCCGTTATCACCAGTGACAGGACGAACGGGAACGGTGTTAAGCTGAGGCAGGGGAAGTTTAGGCTGGACATCAGGAAGAGGTTCTTCACCAAAAGGGTGATTGCACACTGGAACAGGCTCCCCAGGGAAGTAGTCACTGCACCAAACCTGTCTGAATTTAAGAAGAGATTGGACTGTGCACTTAGTCACATGGTCTAAACTTTTGGGCAGACCTGTGCGGTGCCGGGAGTTAGACTTGATGATCCTTATGGGTCCCTTCCAACTCGGGATATTCTATGATTCTATGATTCTATGGTCCTTGTGGGTCACTTTCAACTTAGGTTATTCTGTGATTCTATGATTGGATGGGGAGGAATAATAAGAAGGCAGGTGCGACTCATCTGTCAGGGGGCAGTGATTAGCCAAAATGCATATGCTTATTTTTACATACTTGAGTAATCTCACCGGCAACAACAGGACAACACATGTGAGTAAACTTAAAGACGTACTTCAGTAGTTGAAAACTTTTGGGAATTATTCATTAAAGCTCTGGTGGAAATAATTTTCAAAAGCAATTTAGGCAACAAAATCATACAGAAATCACTGGGAGTTATACGTCTAAATTGCTTTGAGGATTTGGCTTGTCTCAGTCTGTTTTTGAAAACTAGGGGGACATGGCTGGTTTCTGCAGGTTAGATCTATACTTGTATTATATCTCATGCAACTAGTTGCAAATGCACCTAATCACAAAGGAATGATTCCCAAAACTTTACCTGTTCACCATCTTAAGGCCTATAGATACCCACATTTGTGAAGTGTAGTTCCTTATGTTTCTACTAACAAATTGCGTACATCCACAGCAGCTACATACTTCACACCTCACTGGCAGTTATTAACTGCTTCTTGTAGTTAGACGGACTTCATGATACTTTGCTTTGCGTATACACTAAAGCACTGACAGGATTAAAATGGGAAAAAAAAAAAAAAAAGAAAAAAAAAAGAGAGAGAGAATGAAGATCCGTGGAGTTATATTTTATAACATTATTTCAGTGCCCAGGAGGTGGAGAAAAGAGCTCAAATAGTATTTCTGCATGAGTCACCTGCACCTCTGACGTAAATGTGCTCACCAATAAACTATAGACTATTTTGAAGATGGGGAATTGACTTTCTAATTCTACCTTGTTACAATTTTCAGTATGCATATATAATTAATTTTTTATTAGCTGAAATAGACTTACGTAATGATAATTACTCTAACCTCCTAATAGAAGGAGACACCTCAGTTACAGTTCCTTTTCCGATGAATGCTTATGGATTTCATATTAAAGAATTTCGTATTAAGGAATTATTGAAGAAAAGGACTAGAGTGCAATTCTTATTATTTTTCCCTGACTAGTAGGCAATAAAGTTTTGCTTGTTGTCTTTCTCACTCAATGAATATTTAATTATTTCGTACAAAACTGAAAACTTCAACAAGAGTATGCCTACCCTTTCTGCATTCCATAACTGTATGTATTCGATCACTCAATGATTTTGTTGTAGGTAAAGATGTCCACAGAGATGCCCATGAAAGACATGACTCATGGTTCAGTCTTTCATGTTTGGAAAAGTGATTATCTACCAAGCTTCAGCATAAAAGCACGTGATATCACACAGTCTTATCTAACATTTTCATATGACAAATATTAAGGCTCAAAAGATTTGAATTCATAAAACCCTGGTGAAGGAAAGAATTTCTTGCCAGAAGACTGTGTTATTTTCTCAGACACATATAAATCCAACAGATGGGGAAAACTTAAAACATGTTCTTGTCTTCAGAAATTCCTACTAGTGTCTTCTTGCCAACCAGATATTTTGGGATTTCATTTAAGCTCTTTCTTTGTCTTTTTAATAATTTTCCTGGACAAGGTGGAAGAGATGCTCTTTCCTTTAGGCACCATGAGATCCAAACTTTGCAGAAAAGCGGTGTTTAGCCTGACTTTAGCCATCCTGTTCTTTTCCTTATGCCACATAATATACTTCTTTCAATAGCAATCTTACTGAACACTTTACTGTCACAGAATCACAGAATCACAGAATCGTCTAGGTTGGAAGAGACCTCCAAGATCACCTAGTCCAACTTCTGACCTAACACTAACAAGTCCTTCACTAAACCATATCACTAAGCTCTAAATCTAAACATCTTTTAAAGACCTCCAGGGATGGTGACTCAACCACTTCCCTGGGCAGCCCATTCTAATGCCTAACAACCCTTTCAGTGAAGAAGTTTTTCCTAATATCCAAACTAAACCTCCCCTGGCACAACTTTAGCCCATTCCCCCTCGTCCTGTCACCAGGCACGTGGGAGAACAGACCAATCCCCACCTCAGTACGGCCTCCTTTAATGTACCTATAGCTTCACATTTGACTGCTCAGTAGCTGAGCGTACACTGTAGGGGTGCACTCTGTAATGTACCTCAAGACCCTGTATTACAGGTGCACACTCAGAGCTTATTTTACCTGCATCCTTCTGGATTGTTCTGGTTCCTTTGGAAGAAAGTCTAGATTCAAAAGAGGACAGTGACCTGATATGTACTTCTAACTTGCAGCTGTAATAGCCACCAGTGAGTACTACTGAAGTTACTTCAGTGAAGGAGGACCTAGAAAGGGAAAGGAAGTTAAAGGAGTACATTGAACTGGCAGATACTAAGAATTATGGAACATATGAAAGTCTTCAGAAGTATAGTAGATGACTGGAAAAGGTTCACAACAGAAATTAACATCTATTTATGAGGATGAGCAGAACTACTCAGACAGTGAACAGAAATGATCTCTTTTATCTACATATTGTTGGGCAGTAGTATGAGATTTACCATTTTACTACTGAGTAAGAAAGAGCAAGGTAGTTATCAGACTGCACTACATGAAAAAAAATTGCTATACTGAGTTACACTAAGAGCATTTAAACACAGTCATGTTCATGGTAGTATTTCAATGACCTAAAATGGAGAGAAGCCACCACATCACAGAGTCTCAAAGAAAAGAGCAAAGCAGAACAAAGTATGTGATGCTTCAGAAAATACAAGGCAATGGAGATCAACTAGAAGATGACTCATAACAATTGATATAATGGGCTGGACTGTCAGCACAGTACCTTTCTTCCTAGGAAAGAGATATGGATAACTGGCCTTTAAGACTCCTGTGCTGAACCATTATACTCCCTGTTGAACACTGTGGAGCATTCTAAATGTTCTCAATATTAACAGGGTGATGGGTTATTAAAATAGAAATTTCATTGTGTGGAGATCACCATTTCATGAGGATAAAAGCTGTGGCCTCATCACTGTTCTTATTAAAAATGTGCCTACATTTATAACACCACAGTATTTCCTTTTCCATATGACAGAAATATTGTCCAAGTTAAACATAAGTAACATGCGAACAATGTCACTGGCAAGTCTCTCTAATTTAAAAAAAAAAAAAAAATGGAGTACCTCATTTACCTCATTTTGGAAGTTTGATCAGGTTATCTTTCACTATGTCTTGAGTCTGGATAAATAACTATGTTCTATAGGTAGAATAAAAAGCACTAATTCACTTAAAAAAGAAAAAAAAAAAAAGGAAAGGAATTTAAACCTTTGAATTAGACCTCAGCAAAAACTAAATGGCTTGTAAGTGAGAGAGATAATTGCATTTTTTACATCATCACATTTTTTACTCCCACAAATTGGAAAAATTATTAGCATTTAGGAGAAGTTAGGTTAGCTTTACACAGTTAACTTGCTCTGAAAGGGTGTACTGTGAAATGGAATGTCTCCTAAAGCTTTCAAGTACACAAAATAAATGAAGTTCAATTTTCTGATAATTACTTTTAGCTATACAATCTGCATAAATTTTTCAATATCAGGACATTGTAATTTGATATTTGTACCTTTGATGACAAATTACATTTTCTTTTAATATCCTTTATTCTGTGAAACTGTAAGAGGACTACCAGGTATATCTGAAAGTCCATGCTTCTATGCTTACATATGTATGAACATTTTCAACACCGATTGCAGTAGTGAAAAAGTCATACGTAATGGCAGTGTGTCTGGTAACCTAAATTTTATCTTTGCATCAAGATATGCTCTGATTATTCCTAAACTACATCTAATAACTAATGTCTTCTCTCCCACAATAAAAATTTCAACATTTATTTTTGCCTAGATGCTTTTACATGAGTAAGATTTCAGTAAATATTTACATGAATTGTTTTTGTCTGCATTTTAAAATTTCACTGATTTTACATTTCTTTTACCAGAATCTGTCTTCTAATAAAAGCAAGTGGTCTTCAAACTTCTCTTTGCAAACAGGTTTGGAATTGTCTACCACAGAACCGTTCCTGCTTACAAAGTGAGCATTTTTTAATCACGTTGGTAAAAAAATACAGATGGTAAGGGGCTGAATAACTAGGAGACTTAGTAAATGTCACTACCGTAAGAAAACTATTTGTTTGCTCAGATGAAAGAAATATGACGTACTTCTTCTCTGTTCAACAGTTCACCTCTCTAAGTCCCCCTCCAAAGCTGTCAGGGTTGCAGATTAGTTTTGTTCTCCTCTTCCTTTTACATCAGATGCTAATATCTATTCACATTCACAAAAGCAACGTTTGGCAACTATCAGTCTAGGAACATTTTTAGAACAGATACCATTATCTCATGGCTAGATAATCACAAAATATATTAAAAACTTCTCCACTGTATGGAGATTAGGCAGTGCCATCAGCGAGAACTTAACCATTGGCATTTTCTTTTACATTTACTCACTTATTCAAATAAATGATTTTTAGATGTGATCATCTTTCTGGGAACATTTGCATATTTAACATATAAAAATCAATTTCATTTTAAACATATCACCTCCATTAGTTTCAAACCAAGACATGGAAAATTTTCTAACCATATTCTATTGGTTTTATGAGTTTCAGCAAAAGGTAGAAGTAGCTAAGTTGGAGCTGTAGTTCAGCTTCATCTCAGGAAACCAGATGGATATCTCATTTGCATCAAGTTACCTAGTGCTGTCAAAAAAAAGTCAATTTAATAGCTACCTGATATTAAAGGTATGGAAAAAAAAATATAATAATGAAAAAAAAAAAGAAAAAAAAAGATAATAATTAAAAAAAAAAAAGCAGATAACTCAAGTTACAATTGGTCAGATATGACCTAGAAACATATAAGCAATAAACATAGAGATGCTACGGCTACATTTTTTTTTCAACTGATATTCATAAAATGGCAATTTTGGCTAGTATTTTAAACACACCTAGGGGTGTTAGGGACTCAGATCCCAGTGAAATTCTTCATCCTGAATATAATGAGATTAAATCCCTTAGGCTGTTTTGGAAAGTTTAATCTTGATGTGTTAGCTTAAACTACAGTCATTGAATATATAATACAAGTTGCCTGAAGACATGATGGTGTTCTATTCAGCTAATGAAAGACTCAAGTCTGAAAAGAAATGTACATGGATTATTTAAGAACCAGAGGAATATTATCTTTCCTTACTGTATGTTAGAAATATGCATTAAACCTCAAATGGTTCTGCACTTGAAGTATAAAATTTCAGGAGCTTTATCTTGCTCCTCCAAATATTAACAAAACACTTCAAATAAAACTCTAGTAATGTAACCTTCTTTGGTGAGAGCGATGGCATAAGAAGAGAAAATAAACTGTTTGCTTGTACTCCAAATTATGAGTCACTTTTTATACACAGATGGAGATTAATAATTTTTAGACAGAAAAAGCAACATTGTCTGTATCTGGGTTGAGTCCTTGAGCTGATTCCTTCAACTTAAAAGTTTATATTTATTAAGAGCTGGTTTTCTGTTGTTGTTTGTTTGTTTGTTTGTTTGTTTATTTTGTTCCCAAGCAATTAAATTTTACTTTTGTAATCAAAGAGAAATCTCATATTTCTTGGGCAAAACCAAACTTACAAAAGTTAAAAGCAAAGCTCCAAGTAACTTAATTATTGCTTTTGCCCCTAAAATGCCAACTCAGTGGTAATGTATCTATCTTAGAGATCAATTTCATATTAACCATTCATTTTTGTTATTGTCCTGCTCCCCCTTGTCTCCTAAATTTTTAAATTTCAGGTAGAAATCTCAAAGAAATAGATTTTCCTTTAGAACTTTCATAGTTTCTTCATATTTGTTTGGCAATGAAAAGCATCAGAATCCCTTTTAGTAGTTCAGAATTTCTTTCCTGATTTTAATTAGAAATATGTTACATTTGATAAATTTATTATTTGAATTCTCTCCTTTTTATATCAGCTAGCTATCCAATTAGCTCTTTTGTCATAGCTAGAAGTCTTGACTCAAGTTAGCCATCTAACGGGTTTCCTTGAAATGGAGTTAGTTACAATACAACTCCAACTCACCTCCTTTAGCTTTTTACTGACACTGCAAAACAGTTACAAAATTGTTCATACATTGGTTTGAATCACAGGAGATGTGCAGAACCACTCAAGAACACATGGTAATTAGCACACAAAAATATGTAGTGCAATCTGGGCATAATGAGGTCCAGAAAAGAGTTATTCTCTCTATACTAATTTGGTCTGTTGGTATAAGAAACTTTTTTTCTTATTAATTCCATATCTAATAGGTTGCCTTTTGTATTATTTTCTTATCTAGACAAACATGTTGAAAATGATTAACCAGTAACAATACGCTAGGTTGCTTTGCCACTGTCTGCCCCCTCCAAGAGCATAAAATCCACTTTGGACCTGTTTCCCTTTTATTTAGCATTTCCTAAGATCGCACATTGACAATAGCAGCTTCATGGATAACCAACTCTAACTTGGATTTTCAGCCTCGTTACAGTAGGTGAAGGTGGTAGGTTTTGTTTGTTTTTCATTTTTGGATACACATATAGAAGTGCTTCAGTTAGAATTTGAAGTGTGTTTTTGAAATGAATTCATGTTTTTGAAATGAATCTGATGATCATACCTACTATGATTTAAACCATTTTAAAGAGAAGTCTCAGATATGCTAACTTTTGAATGTACCATACTTTCATTCTTCCAGATGACACTAAACAACACAGGGTCCAGAAGGTACCTCAGTTCAATCCACCTCTTAGTGGGCATTAGTCCATTGTACCACACTACAGCTAGAATAAAATAAAACCCATGAAACATGTAGAAATGGTGGGTCCTCAGTATCACCTGGTTTGTTCTATAGCCTTTTTGCTTCATACTTCCTAGCCATGGCTTTACTTAGAACTATTGCTTCCATAAATGATTTATTACATAGAGTTTTGTTCACATTACATGCCACAGAACTTAAAAAAACATGAAGGAAGCAAACAAACAAACCAACCAAGCCAAATTAAACCAAAGTCTTATTCTAGGAAAACAGTACATAATTACAAAGAGGATCATTGTTACAAAACAAAAGCATCAAACATAACGAAATAATCAAGATAGACTTTAAAATAATCATTTATGTATAGTTTATATAAATATCTTATGAGAAGAAAGTCTCCATATAATAGTACTCTCTGACTTTACTCAGTGTACAGAAACTTCATGTTTGAAAATAAAGATAATTCTATAGATCATAATCCCCTAACTTTGTTTTAATTTTTTTTTTTCCCCATTTTTTCTGTCTACCTAAAGACCAGAAACCTTTCTCAGCAAATTGCTCTTATTTCATTCAAGCAACACTTATAGCAAGTTGAGTGTGACAACAGAATAGTTATAAAACAGCAGAAAAATCTTGAAGAGTTTGAGTGTTGCAGAAGTTGTTCTCTCAAAAACCAGTATGCTACCAGTATGGAATGTGGAGGAGGAGGACAGAAGGACATGCAATCAAATCAGTTTGTATGCACATATGTATACAGTCTGAACAAGCCTAGTTGCACTTCTGTCATATTTTTTGATTAACTTCTGAATATTGTGCCTTCTAAGAGCAATCCCAGGCCAAAGAAGGTACAGGCTGGCCAAGGATTTCTAAGAGCAGTGTTCTCCCTTCAGTTTTGCTCCTACCTGGTTGAGGTCTGTGAGTCTTTGAGAGAATGTGTGCACACTGAAACAGCATGGAAAATGATCAAAAACCCACAAGAAGGCATTTGACAGAGTGAAGAGAACTGTTAACCATAGCTGTACAGAGAAAAAGCTGCTTTAATAAGAATATGGGAATGCGTCAGTAGAGTTCTGAGACACAGCTAGAAGTCCATGCTGCTGAGACCCTTGACAGCTAGAGAAGAGAAAACAGCCATTAGAGGAGCTTCTGGCTGTGGGTTTTTTTGGAATTGAATGATTCCACAATTAAAGGGGATGGATAAGCAGTCTGATAATGAACCATTAAGTGTTACTTAATGGTACAGTCTGATAATGAACCAAAGTGTTACTGATGACTGCACACTTCTGTATGACTCATGACACTCTGAGGCGAGAATAAGACAACTGAACAGTCAAAAAGGATGTCACATATAACAAGCAAGAAACAGCTTTCTAAATGGCGCACATATGCCTACAAACATGTGTAGAAGTCTGTGCATTAAAGTCTCCAGACAACCCCAGAGTATTCAGAAGTCCAGCAGTGTGTGCTGGAAAAAAAAAAAAAAAAAAAAAAAAAAATTAAGATTTATCAGATCAGAAGGAGAGAAGGAGAAACTGACATAGAGAATCAATTTCCTATTGGAGTATGATGGGAAGAAATAGACGTGCAAAACTAAATTTTGTTTAAATGAGTGTTGAGCAACAATCCCAGAAGATGTTAAAGCTAGTATTACAAGCCAGATAAAGTCTATACACCAGTGGACAGGTTAGCTGAAACCTAAACACAGAGTATGCAACTACTGGTGAGGTTTGACAGCTTAATTGCCATATATATGATCTATAATAAGGTGTGCAAAATGGAAAGTGACTGGATAAAGAACAAGGCTATACAACCCACTGAAATTCCAAACCAGATACTGAGAAAAGGCAACATCATATCAAGTGACAAGTATTGTGTAGCTACTGTAGGTTTACTACTCTATTTCTTGAGATAGTTATCATTTGGAAAATATTCAGGAAATGAAAAGCACATTTTGCAAGTATCTGACATGATAGAAAAGAGGATATGGTACATCATAGCAGAAGAGGAGAATCTGAGTATCAGATTCTTTCTACTGGGCATTCAGAGAGCAATAGGAAGGACAGTCAACAGAAAAGATGTCTGATGTTGATGGCAAAAGCAAATCAAAAGGAAGACAATAGAAACTTGGTGATACTTAATCACTATACATCATTCCAGAATCCAGACCATGTGATAATAAATAAAGAAATTAGGATAAAAAATCTGTTTCCTAATTAGAGGAAATACTGTCAGAATAACCTAACCTGATAAGTTTCTGATTTTTCAGCTCTTGTATTGCATTGACAATTTTTCAGCCTCTTTAGAGGGTGAAACTTTGCATATCACACTGTCAGATCATTGTTGATGTCACCTGTGCAGTCCCATTTACCAGAATGTTCCTTCCTCCATTTATTGCATTTTTATCCTGTTCAATACAAGACTGTCAGAGTCAGCAAACGTGCTAAGGCTAAAACTACCTTTTGGATGGCACAGTCACTCTATCATTGAAGCAACTGGCAGAGTACTTTCAAATGCTTAAGCAAGGCTTAGAACTTCCCCACTATGCATCATGAGTAAAACTTACCCTTCATTTTACTTATGTCAATATGAGTAATAAATCATAGTTCCTTTGCTGCGATAGAACTCAAGACCATTTTCTCATTTAATAGCTTTCATCTTTATGATGTTCCATATAATGGATATCACTGTACACTAATGAGTTTGCCAGCATTATCAGAAGATGTATCACCATCTACATAGTTCCTTTTTATCCCTAGAAAGTCTGCATGAATTTACCAGTTTTATTATTTCTTTTCACTTATATGGATTATATAGATGAAAATTCATGGTTCTTTAAAAATACTTTAAACAGTTCTTCTTTAGCAATATTCTTAGCACACAGTTACCTTTATGTTTTCTTGTTAGCAGTGATATACTGTGTCTCAGTCAGTAGTCAGGATTTCTAAGGAAGGTGTGACCACACACAAAATTATTTAATTTTAAAAATAGAATTAATAACTGATCTACAGAATATGGGACTTCATTTATTTTATTCACAGGATATTAACGTCCATACCTGATATGCAATATTAAAAATAATAGAATGAATTTCTAGCATCCCTATTTTAGAATTATCCATTATCCTGTATTTCTGTAAGGATACAGGACAGACTTTTTTGCCCTTCATTTTTATTTTTTTTTTTAATAAAAAGGTATGAAATACATCAACACATTTGAAATACAGGGAAACAAAGAAAGAAGATGGAAGATGGCTCTTCTGCAACAGACCTTTAAAGAAGAACCTTTGCTTTATTTGAAAACAACAACTACAAAATAAAGTCCACGATAAAATAGATACTGAAAATGATTGCATATATTAGCAACTTAGTTTAATTATTTTTAAGTCTTATGTTTAAAATTGCTATCAAAACTAGCAGTAGAGATTTTCTGCTTTCAGTTCATAACCCTAGGGGAGACTGAATGTTCAGAGAGCTGAAAGTTTTCCAGTATTTGCTGACAACATGCTCTAAGAATTGCAAGACAAATGTTTTACAGCACTAGTACTTTTAGAAGGTACCTTGATAACCTTTTGAGTTTCTGCATAAAACTTGATTTCCACATTAGAGAAAAGAAAAGTAAATAAATAAATAAATAAGATTGTGTCTCTGAAAATGGAAAAAATAAAATAAGGCACAAACCATATGGTACATAGAAGGTTTTGAAAAATATTTTCAAGTCTTTTATTGGTTTTTGTTCTGGACACAGAGACTAATATGCCTTTAGCACAGCTCTTTGCTCCATCCTCTATTCTGCACAGACTTCATGAAAAGAAACTTTATGTACTGTGAATGGCTCTATTGCTTTGCTTCTTTATGCAAAGATACGTACAAAGACCTTTGTGCAGTTATGGCTTTAGGAAATACTGTTGCATAAGGGGGAATCTACAGCTATAATGATTCATACCGTCATTCTTCTCTCTCTGGTGCTATGAGTTAGGAAGTTTGTATTTGTGCAAGTAGATTCAGTTTAATTTTTTCTTGAACAAAGACTATGCAGTGGGAGACTGCATCCTCTTACTCTGAGTATCTCAGATTCAAAAAGGTACTTAGGTGTTTATATTTAACCTGAGCTGTAATTTCAGTGGTTAATGCTAACAGAACAATTTCCCTAATATAGCCACCTACACTGCTAGCTACTTATTTTTCCCCCAAATTATATGTAGGAAACCAAATTTGAGCTTCCATACATTCCCAAAGTGCATGGACTGTTGTGCAAAAAAATAATTCATAAGGTAAGAGTTAGCAAGCAATGAAGGGAGCCCAAATCTTCAGCCTACTTAGGGTACCCCAATACCAACTGCCATCATGAAGAGAACTTCTCTAAGCTACAAAGCTATTTCCATTCCTTTCCCTTCTTTGTTCACTTGAGTCTGAGATACATGCTTCTCATGCATTTCCTGATTACTGCCTTAAGCAGTGGAATTTGACATGTATCTCAGGTTTCTCAGATTGATTTTTGGTGTTAGCCATCTCCTTTCCATCAGTGGCAAGGTTAAGTTCCAATATTTCCTTTGTAGAGTAGAACTCTACTTAGTATTCTAATTATTTCAACATTATAGTATAAATAAGGCAACAAAAGAAGATAATAAAAAAGATGTCTCCCTTGCAATGATCTTTATAAAGAACCCTAAAGGACAGGGCAGTCAAATTTGGAAAAAGAAGGCACAGTTACAATGGACCTTATATTGACTACAACATGGTCTCTCAAGAGAGCTACCTTCTGGCTTTGCCATGAGCAAGGGAGGGAGGTAACGCAATGATGCCTTTCCTCTCTTTATTAACAAACAAGTATTCCTCAAAGGTTTAGGTTGATACATTTGCAATACCATTAAGATACTGCTTACTTTGCAGGGCAAAATATATACGGAAAATAGTCATTTTGGATAAGAAAATCTTTATATTCACAGAAAATTTTAATCTATCCATAAATATTGCAGCTGAACATTCACCAAGAAATAGCTATACAGAAAAAATCGAAAGCCATAAAACTAGTACCGATCACAGTCAAATCCTATTTCAGTGCTTGCACCAGTAAGATTAAATAAAGGCTGGCAAATTTGCCTTTATGATGGTTACTCCTTATTAGGCAAAAGTACTCAGTATACTTCAAATATAAAAAAATAGTATTGAGATAGAAAAAAAAAAAAAAAGTTAGTTGTGATGATGACAGTCAGATAAGAGCACACAAGAAAGGTAATACTCCTGTGTTCTTTCTCATTAAAATCCTAATTTAACACATAAAGACCTGGCCTCCTGTGTTGCAAGACAGCTGTGTGGTGTGAGTAGAAAGATAAGTGGTTTGCATAAAGAATTCTGGATGTTTTTTTTTTTTCCTATTTTTGTGCAGTAAATTTTTTTATTTTCTTTGCAGTTTGGGAGATAACTTTAGGGTTGCTAATATTATATAAATATAGTTTTTGAGTGAATCTTTGATGTTGTTGGTTTTATTTGTTTTGTTTTGTCTCATGTCAATATATTGCCAATAACATTCAGGTACATAAAAAAAAATAATCTCAAAATGCAGTACCATTGCCTGCAGATTTTTCCAGGCTATCCTATTAATATGACTCATGGGATTTTTCATAGCATAAGGAATATGTCATTGGATTGCTAGAGAAAAGACAGGTTTTATAGATGACTGCATATACATACAATGTATGTTGAGTTACTAGAATGAACGTCTAGAACTGGACATCCACCTTGTTGATTTTATTACAAATATGCTTCTTGCAGCAGTGTACCTCTCAGCTTAATCACATCCTTCTTCCCAATCCCTCCATCTACATAGTTTTCAAACCCAAAACTGTGGGAGTGTGGCCATGGAGGCCGACAAGCCCCATGGTTGGTGATAACATTGGGCTCTTAACAATGAAGCCATGAGGAATGTAAAGAGTTTAGAAGGAACAAAGAAGGGTGATTCAGGAGAGCCTTGCTGTCTTGGACTGTTCTCCAGTCGTTAAGACATGGAAGTTGCTGGGTGTTTGCCATTGCTGGGCAAAGTTGTTTGACCAATGAATAGTTAGTGGAAAATTACTGCTGTGGGGCAACTGGTATAAGAAGGGAGCCTGTCCTCAATAAATTGGAAGTTGAAGTCATCAATAAAGTAGTAGCAGTTACTGATCCTAAAAGAACCCCGGTGTCCATGTGGTCCTTACACTACACAAAACAGCAGATTAGGTTTTACATGCTCGACTGTGTAGCAATATATTGGGTATTTCTTCTTACATTATAAATTCACTTTCCTTCAAAGACTTTGAGTATACAAGCCTGCCTTAGCATGAATGAAAACCAACCAATTTGAGGAAAACAAGAGCAAAGTATTTTTCTTTAAAAATCATAGCTTCCCCAGAAAGAAAGCAGTCAGAAAAAACAGGGCCAGCTTTCACTGAGCGCTTCCAAACTTGGTGAAATACTTGGTATTTGCAGTCAGGATCTTAACTTTCCTTTTATGCCCAAAGACACTGAGATGATTGCTGCGTGTTTATTGCAGACTCTTTCCACACCACGGCTAAAGAAATAAAGGCTTTATCAAAGCTCTTATAATCCAAGTGGAGAAAACAAAAAAATAGTGGGAGGAGAAATTTACACAAAGAGGTAAAATGATTTCATCAAGATTTGCTGCCTAAATTAGATTTACAGAGATGCACAGAAACTAGTATTCCAAGATCAGCTAACTAACCAGTGCACATTACCCCCTTCTCCCACAATATGCTCACATATACCATGGGACTAGTTCACTCTGAGAAGTTCAATACGTAGAGAATGATGCCAAGATAAATTTTATGCTATTACTCCAAAATCTAACTATTTCTTCACTACCATTAGAGACCTACTCACAAAAAATCACAGTCAAAATACAGTTCTTTGTTGTCATTTGCATAACATTTACCCTGCTATTTATCTCTTGCATGAGTTTTCTCTTACTATGAGCAGACAGCTTATATGAAAGTATTTTAAATGGAAGTGATATACATTTAAATAAAACAATTTTCTGAAATGTAATTTACCCTTCCTATTTTAAGAGCCATAGAATTCAGCAGTTCTGGAGTGCTTGTACATAATAAATGCCAACCCCGTAGGGTGAAGAAATAATTGTCATTTTTCTGTCTTAAAGATTTCAGCTATTATTTATTTATAGTATAATATACTAGAGTTGTCATTCACCCCACGACCATGCCACCAATCACCTTTATTCTACAGTATAAAAGAAAACTGCTCAAGGGAGAGATTTTTACATGCCAATTACATGAAAGCTTTAAAGCAACCATTCCTTACAACGGTGGAACTGAAAGGATGGTAAGGCAAAGGCTATCCATGGAGGACAACGACAAAGCCTCAGCTCACTGCAGTGGACTCTAGCTCAGATTTTACTATGTTTTTGTGCCTCAGCTCCCCACTGAAAAAGGTTGTGCTACTCTTCATCTAATGCTGGAGACAGTTGTGCTGGTTAAATCCCAGTGTCTCTTCATCAGCATTCTGGCGTCAATTTTACTGAAGAATCGGAAAAAAAGGCACAGACCCGGCCCTGCAGGAGATGACATCCTTAGCCCCTGTTGCTGCAGAAGGCTTCCAGGCCACATAGCTGTTCCTTTGTGGGATAATGACAACATCTTAAACGGACTCTTAAAGACTTTTTTTTTTTTTTTTTTTTTTTTTCCTGTAAATAGGGGGTCTCCATCTTCCATATGTAAGAAAAATATCTCTAGAATATATGGAGAAGCTATTAGTGTGTAGTTTTGATGAGGAGCTTTTCTTTAAAAATACAAACAAAGCAACAACAATCTCAGCTACTGCACAGGGAAAGCCAATTTAAAAGTGTCCCAAGGAGCTTTAGTAAATTTTCTAGACTTCAGGATTCTTTAATACAACTTTATTTAATATGACTCTATCTCTATTTTTCAAATGAGAATAATAGAAATAAATAGATCAATGGCAAATTCTTAACATTAATAGACTTGTAATTCCTATCCAAAGTATTTTTTATATTTTTATGTGAATATATCTATTTTAGATCTATTGTTGCTTGAAATATAAGAATTTAATATTAAAAATATTATCTTTGGGTGCTGAAATGTAACTATATAAATCCTTGTGCTGCAATCTATCTACATATCAACCTCACAAACAGACAACGTGGTACCTAAATAATCTTCAAAGCTGCAACTTCTAGCCTAATTTTCATAACCACTGAGCATACCTTGCTGGATCCAAGAATGTCAAATACCTTAGAAAATAATCTCTTTATATCTGATACTTAGGTACTCGGGCAAATTTTCTTAAGGAAAAAATGGCTTTTAATTTAGATTAATGAAATAGTCTTCCCTAGGTAATGACTAATCCATCGCACAAAGCATGAAAACTTTACTTAGCGTTTACTCAGTCTTGTGTCAGGGAAGTCACTCATCTACTGAAGTAAGCACATGACTTATGTAGTCTAATTCCAGATTGTAGCAAGAGTCCCTTCCTCCTTTGGGAAATTCTGGTGGAAGAGGGCTTCTCAATGGAAAATATTCTTCTGGAAAGACTTGGCTACTTCTCTTAGGGAAAGAGCAAGGTGCAGTGAGATCCACTGCTGAATGAATGGTAGATTTCTCCAAATTTATTCTCCCAAGCTGAAGGTGAATCCCCACATCTGCGCATGGAGCACTCAACCCTCCCAATTTCATTGCCCATTTATTCTATAGTTTCAGAGTTTATCTGCAGATCTCCCAGCTGAGCATACCCATGGAAGTTCTACTCCCACAGAAGGTCAGTTCTGCTTATAAGACTTTATTCAAACAGTCTTTAAGGAGAGCCTAGAAAAGGTCTTTCATCTTAGGCTGTAATGTCCTCAGTACCATAACTTCTTGAAGACAGGAAAATGGTAAAGTATGGTTCTGAGCTTCCTCCTTACCACTCTTGCTCTGAAGACATGAGACCCTACAGGGAGCTCTTGGAGGAAGAAAGGAGGAGACTTTTCTGAGGACTAAATGACACTGCCAAAAAAGCACTATTGATTTCAAACCGTTTTTCAAAGACTTACAGATTTCAATGTTGCATTGCATTTTAGCTGTACATTTATTGTTCTTAGTGACACATGGAGAGCATCACAACACTAAGGTCACAGACCAAATTCTATGATTAAACTATGAATCCAAAGCATTTTAGCCCTGTATAAAACTACAGGACAACGTGACCTTCCAGTATCTGAGAATATGAGAAATGTTCACTCCTCAGCATTCACACTTTCAATCACAACAAGCAGACTACTCATGATGATTCTCCAGGTACTGACAAATGATAAAAAGACTGATTATTGCTCTTCTTTTTTCTTCTTTTCTTACTGATTTGGTAATGGTAACTGCACAAATGTCTTTGCATGTTTCATTGTCATCATTTTTAGCTCTTCCCTATCCTCCTTTCGGATAAGACTGGCCTAATTATCTGGTGATGATGATACATGTTCTGAGACTGAAAAGAGAGAGATCTGAGAGCTAAATAAATCAAGTCTCCGTTAACAGCAACTAGTACTGATACAGGCCATGGATCTCATATTTTTCTTCAACAACCAGCACTGTGCTTCACCTCAGGCTCCATTTAAGGTGATCCTCCTTACAGTCTGAGTGAACCAACTGGTGGTCAGCAGAACACATAACCATTTCAAAATAAGTATGTATTAAGAGTTTAAAATAATCTTGCCCAGATTTTGTCTTTTTATTTAAAAATCTGACAAGCTATTCTATTCCTTAAGGTCTTGGCAATCCTAAATTATTTTATTTGATTTTCCTAGTAGTTTTGCTTGTGAAAGTTATTTGAAATATCCTAGCTGGATAATACGGATAGTTGTTTTGGTATCACTTCACTTTAGGAACAACAAAAAAAAAATCAAAATAAATTAACTTCTTCCAAATTTAGAAATTTAGCATTTTTCTACTGAAATGTATTCGGTGTTCAGTAAATTTGAAATTCAGAAATACATGCATGGGTCCTTACCTGATCTACCCTTGGCAAATGGCCTGGATAACAACATTTGTTAAAATAGTAAAGTGAGTGTAAATGATATGGGTGAATCAGACACAAAGCTATCTGGGCATGCATCTACCTAAATCTATCCATGTGAAAGGAGTACAGCCGTCAGCCAGGCTAAACAGTAACCCGGGAATTACAAAGAGACCTGAAATACAGATGGAATCATCTTGAAAAGGTATCTATAGGAAGTATGGAAACTACAACATGGAACAGAAACAGCAGCAGACAGCCCCTGTCTGATGCTGTCAGTGGTCACCCCACAAGCATCTCAGTCTCAGCCTGGGACTGGCATCACAGCCTCCTCGTGGAACGTAGCATGAGGGGACCCACACCTCTGGGGGCATGTGGGCATCCGTGGGGACCCACACCTCTGTTGGGTGCTCCCCTCGCTGGTATATATGGCCAGGAGGCAGTGGCAAAGAGCTGGACCATCCACATCTTCCACAGGAGGGGTGTGCAGTCAGGGAACTGGCACTGTCGTGTCCACGCCCCCGCCCCCCCCGCCCCACCAAAGAGAGAGAATGCTGGTAAACCACACTGTCTGGCAGGGGACAGGCATTTCACTCCGTGCATGCACATAACTAGAGTGTTCTGAAAGTAGTTATAACTAATCTTAATATTTAAAAAGATGATAAGAAATCTCTCGGTTTTTATTAACATTTTGCTAGTATCTAATATCATGGTTTGTTTGCTGTTACTTACACTGAACCTGAGTGTAGTTCATAGGTTACAAGTTGGTTAATAAATTATTTTGTTAATAAATTAATAAGCTTCTTCAATACACATTTCATTTTAACTACATGATCTGTTTTTCCACAAAACACACATGAACTACCTAAGATGGTAAAATGGGGGTTAAAGAGTGCACAGGTTTTTGTGCTGTCCACTAGAACCGAGTTGCATTTCACTCACTTTCAGAGCTTAATCCTGCAAGTATTCTTTACAGTATTGATAACTACTGAAATCTTTCTTTCATGGTTGTGAAGTTAAGCATTTTAAATCAGGTACTGTCCAAGTTAAGCTGCCTTGCAAAATTTCTGCTCTTTGGTCAAGTGATGAAAGGCCAAAAGGGAAAATTAATCTGATCAGAGACCTAAACAAAACAAAACAAAACAAAACAAAAACAAACAAACAAAAAACCACCACCATCAGAAAAAAAAAAAAAAAAAAAAAAAAAAAAAAGACAGACAAGCCTATAAGAAAAGACAGAATAAACTAAGGAAGAGAAGACTAATGGAAGAGATGATAATATTTTTCAAATATATAAAGGGAGCTTCTAAGAAGTACACAGCATTGTATTGTTGGTGTCAGAGACAGATAGGACAGGAGGTAAAATGCAGGTGTTCTGCATAAGGCATTACAGAAAACACTCTTCAGGCTTCTTCTTCACTTCTAAATAATACAGCGCTAGAGTGGATTGCTGCAGAGTTTCTGTTTTCTCACTCCAAATGTGGACCAGTTATGTGGTAGAATAAGGCAATGGAAGGACACTAGCCCAGAGCATTTCAGCTTATAAACTGAAGCTACAATGTATGTAGTCAAGAAGGCAGAAGACTGCAAGATGGTCTCATGTTAAGGAGGGTGAGTAAGAGCCCTGCACAGTTGGCTTCTTCCTCTGTCCGTGGAACAAAGATCTTCTCTAATTAGAGGCAAAATGCAAGGCTTGCTGAATTGTAGCCACTGAGTCACACATTATGGCTTCTGCCTTCCTTCCTAAAAACTGAACTTATTTTCCGTACTGAAGGTCACCATCCCCGAAACAGACTCTGTAGAAGTGAGTGTCTGTCAGTGTCTCAGCAGCTTGGGTACACTGAAGGTGATTGTAACACAAGCCCACCTTCCTCAGTGATTTAAAATAGTACTGTAAACTGTACTGCAAATGGTGATGGCTGAGGCAGTAGCAGATGTTTTATTCTGCTGACTTGCCTTTGAGGGAGGGACATTTTGGATGGACAGCTTGGTGCAGTAAAATTTTACTTTTCATCTCCAGAGGAGAGCAAAAACCACCCCACCTTACTGGTCAAGAGTCCTGATGCTACACTTTTCACAGCTGTGGGCAGCTGTAGTCTCCATCTTCTGTGTACCTAATCTGAGGCTCACTTTTGAGAACAGTGGACACAATATAGAACACTGCGGCTTTTCTTCTGCCCTGCAAAGTAGGGCTGATAACACTTCTCCTCCTGTGATCAGACTGTATACCATGCTCTAAATGTGGCAGATACAAATAGGATGTTATTGTACATTCACTTTTATATAGGAAAAGAAAATGTGAAACAGTGCTTAATATGGCATTTTTAAATACGGAGTGCAAGACATCCCCTTGAGCACTCAGAGAAAATAGGACATTTAAGTATTTGCCTCAGGGCTTTAAAGATACATACATATAAATATATATATATATTTCTGAGAGCAGGGGAGCTGTGGGATTCATCGTTCTTCTATTTTCATTCTAAAAAGTAGCATTTTTCAGTTAGAGGAAAAAAAAGAAAAAAAAAAAAGTCATTTGCCTCCTCCTTGCCTCATCTTTTTTTTTTTTTATAAATAATCTCTCTTCTACCTCCAAAATCTTTTATTACCCTTGCAAGCCTCTAATTATCATCTTAACTTCAGCAGCCAATTTCATTTTTTCTGCACTTCAGTCCAAGATTTCCTTCCATCGATATATCCTACTGTGTTTCCCTATATCCCCTTCCCCAAGTTTCTGATCACCTTTACTGTTCTTCAGCTTTCTTAGCTCAATCTGCTTCACCTTTCTTTTACATGGATTATCTGGTTTAGCTCCCAGACACCTTCAGATGGGCCAGATTGCTTCATCCATGTTACTTAGGTCCAGAAGCAAGCTCCTCTAAGGCAAAAAGTGATGCAGGTTCACTGATTTCAGTGCAGATGCTCAAAACTGGAACTGGATAGACAAACCACAGATCTATACAGCTCTAATTTCAAGGGAAGTATTTTCAAGTGAAAGGCTTGAGCACATGCCGGTTAGGCACAACCTGTGAGGAGCTTCACATCTAAAATCTAAACTAATAAATAAAGTTGGTTGATGAAAAACTCAACATAAACCAGCAATGTGTGCTTGCAGCTCAGAAGACTAACTGTATTCTGGGTTACATCAAAAGAAGTGTGTCCAGAAGGTGATACAGGTGATACTCCCTCTCTACTCTGCTCTTGTGGGAACCCACCTAGATCGCTGCGTTCCAGTTACGGACCTGTTAGAGCGAGTCCAGAGGAGGGCCATAAGGATGACCAAAGGGCTGGAGCACCTATCCTATGAAGACAGGCTGAAGGAGTTGGCGTTGCTCATCCTGGAGAATGGAAGGTTCCAGGGAGACCTCTTGGCAGCCTTTCAGTACCTAAACGTGGCCTACAGGATAGCTGCAGAGGGACTCTTTGCCAGGGAATGTAGTGATAGGACAAGGGGTAATAGCTTTTAACTAAAAGAGGGTAGATTTAGATTAGATATTTGGAAGAAATTCTTCACTATGAGGGTTGTGAGGCACTGGACCATGTTGTTAAGACCGGCAAAGAACTTGACCTCTCTTTGCCTCAAACAACTCAAGCAGGAGATTGACAGACTGGAGCCCTGCAGAGACAGGATGGCGGATGCCTTCCTCTGTTCCCCCTTTCTGGTTGGGGAATGTCAGTTTGGGCAACTTGCTGAGGGTGAGGTGGGGTTGTGCTACCACTGAGAATCCTCCTGAAGATTCCAGAACACCAAACCACACGTCTGGGTGGTCCTGGATCAATGAGACTATATAAACGTGGGCTCATATTTTTGCCAGTGTTGACCTGCTGATCAAGACCCTGACTCGAGACAACAACACTGGATCCAAGGGTGGAGAAACCCCTTCTCCCCTCCAGTTATGCAGTAAAGCAATAGATGAAGCATTAACACCTGTGCCAAACACCTTTTTCTGCACTTTTTTTTTTTTTTTTGATTATTGTTAGAAAGAACTAATAGATTGCTTGTAGTGTTCCTCTGAGACATTGTCATGACTCTGCCACCTCCATGGCCCTGCCAAACAGAGATAGCCCTTTTGCTGTGGTATTATAAAGATTCATCTCCCTCGCAACCCACAGAGTGGGACAAGACAGTTGCTCAGAGAAGCTGTGGATGCCCCATCCCAGCAAGTGTTCAAGGCCAGGGTGGATGGGGTTTTGGGCAACCTGGTCCGGTGGGAGGTGTCCCTGCCCATGGCAGGAGTGTTGGAACTGGATGGTCTTTAAGGTCCAACCATTCTATGATTCTATGATATTTATCCAAGCCAAACATTAATGAAGGAAAATTGTATTCAAATGCTTGCAAGTTGGTGGAGTGAAAGAAAGTTAATATAAATACTAGATAACTATACCAATACTTGTCCAGACTATGTGAAACACCATTTTCAGTGGGAATATTTACGCCCCTGATATGGCACCATTTACATATGCAGAGAATCAAGCAGCTGTGTGTGACTCATACCCCCAAATTAGGATGGGCAACGACAACTTCAGATTTTCCATGATGTTACAAAGGGCCTGACTCATTTCAAGAGGTCCATGCAATCCCTGCTCAACCACTGATGCTATGTCTGCCGTTGTCATTATCCTTCTGAGATCAGTAATACTGGTGGCCATCAGTGGCTAATAATTCATTTTTTCCATTTCACTAGAAATAGCTAGTATTTTATAGCTGTTCTCTGTCACCTACAATAAATTATTTCCTAGCTGTACTACTGATTTAGGATTGTTGGATGTGTTCGGGTCTAATTTCATTAAAACAAATCTCATGCCTGCATGTAGGAGGGAAGCGGTCTAATGCTATTAGCTAAAGAACTTACATCTGGTTCTTTTTTGCTAATGCTGTCTGGCATTCAAAAAGGCAAAAACAGCTGACATCTGCAATGTTAATCTTATTAATTTCTTTCAAAATATCTCTGAGGAGGAAATGTACATTTCATAGTTATTGCCTTTCTTCGTATACAATAGCAACAATCATTTTGATCCCTGTTTGATTAGATAGCAAATCTAATTTCCAACTCTGTTTTTCACTGTACATGAAATTTGTAACATTTACTCTAACATACTGAGAAACAATTTATTGAGAGGAGTACAGAATATAAGTAAGGCTCGTGAGCTTAATTTCACAAAGGATTTCTTTCTGTTCGGTCACAGTGGGGAAGGTGGCGAAAAGCTATCCACCATCCTTAGCACCAACATGCAAACTATAGATCCTGAGAGCTTCCACTGAGATGACTTTATGACAAAACCAACTAAGATCCACAGAAAAAATCAATTTACAGTATTATCATGCTCCCCTCTGTCCTCTTCAGCATTGCAAACAAGGAGTTCTCCTGCCTGTTGTTTCTGGAGTGCTCAATCTTGGAGGCTTTGACAGAATGCATTTATTCAAGAAAACAGTGTTTAAAAGGTAGCCAGTGAAGATAAAGATGGTCTTTCCACCTCTTTTATTTAACAGGTCAGTGCTTAAAGTGCTCCAAACATCATTTCTATTGCAAACGTTCTCTGCTATAGCTCTAAGAAGTGAGAGAAGGGTTCTTTGCCTACAACACAGTCTCCAGAAAGTCTTGCGCTGTAGGGTTTTGACCTTTGGTCAATGAATGATTAATTAGCCTGCTTTCACTTGCTTGCAGCCAGATCTTTCTTGCTGTGAAACTTCTTCAGTTCCCAGTCAAAATCCCTTCTACCTAGAAAGGACTACCAACTGCTATGGAAAAGACAAATGTTGACAGATCTCCACATTACCAAAGATTTTGATTTCTTGACATAATTCCCACAGCTCTTAGGCAATTTATTTTCATAGTGCTCACAATACAATGCTGCAAAAAAAAATAATAAATAAATAAAAAAAATATCCTATAAGTAGGAGACAAGTTTCAGAGTTCCAATTCAGTCAGAGTTTTTTTTAGAGGAACCTATTATGCTTCTTTGATCTGAACATCTCTGTTGTGCATGTCATCTGAAAAATGAAAGAGATTTTTTTGGTCTTGGACTAGTCTCAGTCTCTTGGTGAGCTAGACAGACCTGGCTGAATTTAAATGTATATATCTTGCATATATATCACAGAGGTGGTTTTGCATACCTGTTACTCAATTATGGACACAAAGTTTCTAAAACAGAGCCAATGGGTGGGATATGCTAGCTGTCATCTTGTATTTGCCTTTTGAGAACCTTCTTCATTTCATTAGGGATGTGTGTGCAGGGTGAGATTGCTTTTCACAATGCAGAACTCACAGAGATATTTCTATTTTTAGAAGGCTGCTAAAGGAAAGGTAGAGGGGTATCTGACTATATTTTAAACAGTCTGTGAAGCAGATTTCTGTACTCTGTACTTCAACCACATGTGCTTTCATTCTTTAAATATGAAAAAAAAAAAAAAAAGGAAAAGGAGAAGAAAAAGAAAGAATTAAATCACCTTGAATATGTACAACTATCCAGGTGCACTCTATAATGCATTTTCAGTTTTATTATTAGTGAAGGTCATACAAGAATTTTGCTTTTACCCAGTTGGCTTCTAAAATATTGAAGGTTAGAATTTTCCTGTCTAAGAAGTTCAAGAACAGCACATAAGGACTAAAGAATACTCCAGTCTCATTAATTAATCAAGTCATGTCACAGCAGATCTTGTTAATCCATCCTCAGAGGAAACTCGAATGATGTTTCAATTCTCTATGCAAGAATAGACTGAATAGTGAGCAGTGATAATGCTATACAATTACAGAGAGATGGGCAACATTTGGAGACACCAGAAATTAAACTAAATTATTTTTTTTTCCCCAACAGCAACTAAAAAGACTTTTTTGGGTGTTATCTTTGTGAACTAATCTATTTAGAGGACACCAGCAGGACTATATTTTATAGCTAAATATTGTAAGGTGACTGCATTAAAAGCTCTATTGGAAAGAACAAGAGTTAATGAATTTTAAAAGTCACTTTGTTGTATAAAGCTGAGCAACTTATTTTCGAGTCTTTTATCTATCTGAAGACACAGAAGAAAAAGACAGACATCCACAGTGTAGTGGAAGAGCGACAATGACTGGGTACACAATAATAGATGTTATCTTACATTTTCTTGGGTGGTAGAAGCATTTGCTTCCTAGTTCTAAAAAGAATCAAATTGCTACATCCAGCAATCAGGCTGACAGAAAAGTAGTTCAATTTTTCCTGGGATGAATAAGCATTTAAAGTCTGAAATTTACAAGCAATACTCTTCATTTAGTCAAAACTGAGTATCTGGACACTGTTTTGAGGGTTAATGAACACCCTTGCCCCAGTCCCACCAAATGTCTGAGCTCTGCATAACTGTTCACAGGTGAAAAGCCTATTGGAGGTTAAGGGATTATTCTGATACTTCATGTTCAACATGTTTAGGTAAACAGTGGAGCTCTGCTCAGTGACTATTACAAAACTGATACTTGCACATAGAAAACACATGATTCCTATATGGAAGAAAAGTAGCAACAGTCTACATTTAGTTTAATAGGACTTGTGTAGGATACAACTGTTCCAAAGTTCTTGAGATGACTCAATGCACAGGAAAATCTTTACTTTCGCTAGGAAGGTTGGCTGTTACAAGCTAGCAATAAAGGAATACATTTATTCAAATTTTTAGTCCAAGAAAAATCACAGTGGTGGTTTTAAAAATCGTTATACTGCTCACATCTCAAGGTCTCTGTCCAGACGTAGATGCTCTTTCCTAACCTTGCCTAAGGCTTTTCTGATAGCTCTGACAGCTGAGTATGAAATTATCCCTCAGACAGAAGAGGGGTGCATCTGCAGCATGAGTCTGATCCAAAGATCACTGAAAGCAATGGAAATACTCCAATTGGTGCAGTCACTTGTGGATCAGATCCCTGAACTGTTAGTGATGAAGCACAGCGTAAAATGACAGTCCCAATTAAGCTATGGCAAAATTCCCGTTCCATAGTCATCAACTGACATTTTCTTAGTTATCTGTACTCCATAGATTACAATTACTTTCCAGCTTAACACATCTAAAAAAGTGAAGCTTATTTGTAAAATCACTCATCCTTTTCCACTAATCCCAGCACTTCTAGTACTGCTGTTTTCTGTAATGAGCTCCTATTTCTTTTTCATTCTAGTTACTTTTGTCTTTTGTCCAGGAACAAAGTAAAAATGTGTGCTGATATTTGCAAGTATGTGCTTATTCCTTGTGTTTCTATCCACTTTTATGTATCACCACTGTCTATGTAACTGAGTTGCCCCTTTCATTATTTGAAATCCAGAATTTCAAAACCAAGATTTCTAATTTAATGCAAATATTTACATTACAAGCACCCCCACACTACTTTAATCAGATACCAGAAAACAAACAAACAAATCTACCACAGGATTTATAACATGTTCCTCATGCAAAGAAGGGATCCTACAGGCCAGGGCCTCAGATGATGTCTGCAGCCATGGCTTCATTGATTTCAGTCAGCCCACCAAATGAGGAGCTCTTTCTACCTATCCTTCTGCAATTCTTTATGGCCATTCTCTGGAAATAAAATGTGGAGAAAAATAAAAATCAATACCTATCAAAGTGACTAAATATAAGAATACTTTGATCTGTTGTCAGATGCTTTGTGTTTAGTGAAGTAAGCTAAATTTGTTGTGAAGAATCTTACTTTTGATCTACACTCTGCACATTCTTTAGGCTTAAAGTCCCCTACCTGCTCCTTCTAAGAATAAAATCCCTGTCACGACTAGTTAAGTAGCTTACTCAGGCACTTCATTCTGACAGGAATAAAGTAACTGAATGAAAAATTTCATTTTAAGCCCCCATTAGCAGGTTCAGAACATAAACATGTAGTCCATCTGCAGGTTCACTGACCACATAATCTTGCCATGCCAGGGCATGAAACTTTCAGGTCTTGCCAGATCCTCGCTCTGGAGATGTCCAACAAAAATCTTTAAAGCCCTAAAGACCAAGACCAATCACAAAGGTCTGTGCTGTAGATGTGGCAGAAACACTTTTGGCTGTGATCAGAAATAATGAAATTAGGAGTAGCTGTTGCCAGCCTCGAGCACATGCTCCTTGCAAGAACCCTAATGACTACAATATAATATCACACAGATATTTTTTTTCCACATATAGTGATGTTACCACTCTCTGGCACCTTCATTGTTAATTGCTGTTCGTTAAGCAGGCCTGGCACTGCTGCTTATCTTCTCCTTAGCAACTTTTCTGCATCCATTCATTTCTTTTAATCATTTTGCACTGCTCTTGCATGCCAGGTCCCAAAGTTTTCCTCTGAACCTGACCCAAACTCTGATAAATCTTCTTCTGTTGAGTGGCTGGATTGAAGGTGGGAGAGCTCTAGACCATTTCACCTCAATTTACAATTGAGATGGCTGAATGCTAGATTTGTTCTATATCCAGCCCCCATATCCCCAAATCAAACCTTTTCCTTCTCTTCTTTCTCAGACGTGTGAATATATGAGGTACTTAATAAGCCTCTAGCATACAAGTGAAAAGCAAGAAAATGATGGATGAGGAGACATACCTGCATCTAGTGATATACACCAACCTTTCTTGCCCATTTCCCAATCACCTTTTTTTATTCTGAAATCATGAGGAAGGGGCCAGTCTTCCTGGATGCAAGAGCACTTTTGTGGTAATCTATCAGCAGTCCTGTAGCTGGAATGATCTCTGAAATTCTCCTAAGGACTACCTTTCACCCCATAGCATTTCATTGTATAGACAGACACCCAGCACAGGTTTACACAGTCACAACTAAAAATGCATTCCTAATCAGTTAGTGCCTTTAAGATAGACCTGGACATGTGATCACTTCAGCAGCACATACACTAAAATTGGAATGATAGAAGATTAGCATGGCCACTGCATAAAGATTACATGCAAATTCGTGAACACTGGAACAAGCTTCCTAGAGAGGTGGTTGATGCCCAATGCCTTTCAATGTTCAGGACGCATTTGGTCAATGCCCGCATTAATATGCTTTAACTTTTGGTCAGCCCTGAAGTGTTCAGGCAGTCAGGCCAATGATCTTATAGATCCCTTCCAACTGAACTATTCCATTCCATTCCATTCCATTCCATTCCATTCCATTCCATTCCATTCCATTCCATTCCATTCTGTGTTCTGGAACATAAAAATTCAAGGCACAATAAAACCCTTATAGGTAACCCAAACAATCTCTCTGATGTACTTGATGATTTTCAGTACATATTTTTAAAATCTCTCTCTTCCCTTCTGATAGAAACACTTAATGGAAATTTGTCAGGATCAGTGAACTCCAGTTTTGGAAAATCAGTGGTAATGAAATGAGATATGTACACATAATACAGAAAACATACAAACAAAAAAAAGTAAGTAAAACCCAAACACTTGTTAACCAACCTTCACACAGTACTACAAAATAATAAATAAATAAATAAATAAATAAATAAATAAGTAAATACAATCTCACATTTCATGGAAGGAAGAATTCATTGAGGAAAAGGCAACTCACCACAACACTCTTTAGATTTGGATCTACTTTTCTTCCCTTGCACAAAGCTCTTAGATTTATGTACTGGTGCTAACTATAAACTACAAAAACAGGAAAACATAAAGAAGTTATTTCCACATCATTTGCAGTTTGCTGGTTTATTGATTTTCTCTTCTCCCCCTGTATCCCACATTTCATTTCAGCCATTTGCTTTACATTTTAAAGGAACAGCCTTTCAAACACAATTAATTTTACTAAGGTTTTAACATGTAATTGGCTAGTCAGTATTATATTAATCTCAGGGATGCTGATGTTTACAAAGCAAGGGTATGGGGCCAAATCTTGATTGCCCTACTAGCACAACCACTTACACTGATTTTAATAGCACTATTAACATTGGCTTCGTACAGCTGTCAGCATGCCTTTCGTAAGAAAAGTCTTGTAATTGTTCCCCATTTCTAAAAGCAGAGCTTTTTAAAACTGCAGGCACATTGTTTTGCTCAGGCCCTGCTTTCACTGAGCCAGACATTTTAAGGAAATCATAATGTTCCTAATTTGTGCATTTTCACTGTTAGCAATTGAATCAGAATATTCTAGAAAACCAGCAGATTTTTTTTCTTCTCTGAGCAAACCCACATGTCAGAGTTGTATGCTTCTAATATAATTTTATTTTTGCATGTATCAAATTGGCTACTTCATCCACAGTTACAGAGCGGATCGCCATCAGGTATGCATGCCTGGAGATCATGCAGTACTTGGCACCTCCTCTTGCAGGCTTACCATCTTCACTACTGCTTTCTTCCTCATGTTGTGTAGTGCAGTTCATACACAACAAAGGATTTAATTTAATATTCACCATTTATTCCACAGTGGCATGCAGAACTACTCTGAGGGAGCCTGAAATAGAAGAGAGTATTTATTGCCCCAAACCAGGAAAATATTTAATGGGATGAAGCAGTGTCTATCTGGCATGTCTCCAGGATCAGAAGCTGTCATCCACAGCAGGACCCAGAGACTTGTCCCTGTCTTCTACTTTCCTGTCTATGCTTAATATGAGGGAAAAAGATGATTTCATGTCCCAAACCACGTATGTGTGAAACAATTATTTGCTACATCTACAGTTTCAGGTGATCAACCTTGTCTGTGAGGCAGAATTGCATTATTCTCTACTCGTGTGATCAATGATCAAGTGCAACCCCTGTGCCTCATGGCAGGATTTCTAAGAGAAGTACAAGCACAACTTGTTTTGCTTGGTTTAAGAGCTAGCTCCCTTTTGTACTATGCCCAAATTTCTCTCTCCTTCTAAGGATGTTTGCTATTTCTCAAATAAAAAGTGACATTATTTTTTTTTCCTTTTTTTTTTTTCTTGGCAAGTAAAACTGTGATGAAGATAACTCTACAACACAATTAGAAGTACCACTTTGAAGCAAGAGTAAAAAATTCTCACAAAAAGGGATTTGTGCAGTCTGCAATAAATATGAGACCAAAAATAATAATAATATATACACAGTGAAACTTTTCAGATGACATCATTATTTTAGCAAAATTATTTCTCAATACACACAAAGAGAGGCCAGCCACTCTGGATATGCACTGATGTTCTTCTTCAGATACTCATGTATATTGAAGAAAGATGGCTTTTCATAAACACTTTAAAACTTTAGGGAAAAGGATAGATGTCCTCAGGAAAGATTCCCACAAGCCAATACTCACTGCAGTGAGATTTGCTAAACTTAATTACCTAAAATGCAGTGCTGATTTGCTGAAAGGTGAGTAGTATTGGAGCACAGTTAATTAGCACAGAAAAGCTCAAGGGACTTTACACCAATTTATATCACTTGGGTAGTGAGGAACACAGGCATAAAAGACTTCTTGGGTCACTGATGGCACTCCTGTGCAATCACAGACAATCAAATCATATAATCTTAACTCAAACTGAACCTGATACCCCTTTCCATTTTTATGGCAAACCATCAGTAATTTCTCTTCAAATGTGATTTTCCAAGCATTTTTGCACTCTTTCACCCCTCAGAGGGATCTTTACACTTAAAGAGTCACTTTACTCATTGCATGTTTGTATGTATTTCCTTTTAAGTCAGTTCTGTCTTTTAAGTTTCAAAAGCTCTTTGCTTTCTAGGGCTTATTCCTTTCTGAGTGTACAGAAAAAAAAAAAAAAAAAACATATCAATTTTCAATCTTTGTTTTTCTATGATAAGCAAGCCAAGTTCTTTTATCATTGTCCCAAGAGATGGGCTTTCCATTCTCTTTTTATTCTAGTGGACATTTTCTTCATCATTTCTAGCTGAAAATTGATCTCTCTTGAAGGAATGTAGACAGAATTTTAAGCAATCTTCCAGAGGTCTGACCAGTGTTTTGCACAACAACCTGAAAACTTTCCTTTCCCTGCATAAATGCCTCTCTAATATCCCTAGAACTGTATGCACCATTTTCGCATCCACATCACAGTGATGATTCAAAAACGTTCAAACACTGACTACCAAGCATTGCACTTCCCTCCTTCATATCTACCTTGTAAAATGCTATGGTATAAAAGATTTTCTTCTCATTAGTCTCTAATGCATGACTCTGCACTTTCTATTATTACATCTTTCCCATTTCTATTACTTCATTTCTCAAGGTTGGACACCTCAATGATGTTCTAATTCTACCTTTATGTTGACAATGCTTCTCAGGTTCTGCCATCAGCAAATTTTGTTAGCACACATCTACATTTTTACATGTAAATATTTAATTCAAGGAAAACAACAAACCAACTTTTTTTTTTTAAAGTTATCTCTTAAACAAAACCTCTTTCTATGGGTAATGACTCTATAAACTGTGACTACTTCTAAAAGAAGAGTCATTGTTCCAATTACACAATTCTTTGCTTTCTTCAAAAACATTTTATACCATATCCTAAATTATTTTGTCTTTGCTAGCAACTCCCCAGGAGGCCTGAAAACACTGAACAGTAGTCCCAATTATGCTCTGGTGCTCAGGTGTCCAGCTGCATGTCAAGGATGGCCCTGGCTCCCAGGCGCAGTTCCCAGGCCAAAGGCCGAGCACCCAGCCTGGACCCCAGCCCGGCAGACGTTGCTCCTGTCAGCATGGAGCAGCCATTTCACGTCAGCATTTTCTCACAACAGTCACATTACCTCCATTAGCACTGCCATCGGGGGCACCCCAAGAGCCGTGTGATGTCACCCCAGAGTCACTGTCACCCTATGGCTTCACAAAAGGCAGCTGGCCATAACAGCCCTGAGCATCCAGCCTGCATTGAGTCTGGCTGGTGACATTCAAGAGGTCGAGGTCCTATTGCTGGAAAGCAAGAGGTGGTGGTGCTAGTGGAAGTTGCGACGTTGAGGTTCTTCCTGTGGAACACAAGATGTCAAAATCCTTCCTGTGGCAGGAGAGACGCTGAAGTCTTTGGGGTTGCAGGTCAGGCATCCAGGTCCTTCTGGTGGGGCACAAGGCATTGAGGTGCTGGTGGTGGGTTGTGAGTCTCTGAGGTTCTGCCGTTGACCCGCAAAGGAGGTGCTGAGGACTGGAGGTGCTCGATACCTGCTTGTCATCAGAGCAGTGTCCCGAGGAAGACAAGCATCTCTACACCAGGAAAGAGGCGAGCACCATGAACAATCCACACCAGAAGCTGCCAGAGGAAGCCCCAAGAGAAGAGACCTGCACCATCTGCTTGGGCCTGGTGGCTGACGCAGCTTGTGTGGACCCCTGTGGGCACTCCTTCTGTGTGGAGTGCATCCAGCCGTGGGCTGCCCACAGAGCCACCTGCCCTCTCTGCCGCTGGCCCATCATTGCGATCGTGAGGCTGGTGCCGCGCCCAATGCGGGACGCCTCGGCCCGCCAGCCCCGGAGCAGGTTCCAGCGCAACACGGGGCTGGGGTGGCATCAGCAGCAGCAGCAGCAGCAGAGCCCCTCCAGCTACCGGTCCCACAGCATCTCACCTAGGCGCAGGGACCGCAGCTCCTCCACACCATGACAGCTCATCCAGAGTTTCTCCTGGCACTGGGAGCAGGACGGGCGCACATGGCCCCAGTCCCTGCTGAACACCAATGCTGGGGATACAACATGGATGCGCAGGACCCAGAAGAAGGAGCCGGGGGCTGGAGACCATGTAGGCCACCAGGCCGGGCCTGGCATTTAAGAAAAAAAATAAAATGAAAACTAAAAAGCAACCCAGATGGAGGTCATTTAGGGGACAGGAAATTATCATGGGACTGGATAACCAGGTGAGGGCAGGAGCCGTAAAGGTGACCATGCCCTAGCAGGAAAAAGGCTGACAGAAAAAGTCTCCTGAACCTGGGGCAGAAGCAAATGCCTGCCGGCCTGAGAACTGCCAGCCTGGGAGCTGTAGCACAGCGTGCAGTCCTTCAGGAGCGGACTGCTCCAGCATGGGCTGCTCTCCACAGAGCAGCACAGGAAGCTTCTCAGACAAAAGGAGCTCCATTTGGGGTAAAAATCAGGCCAGTTTTATACCATTTATACCTCTCACCAGTAAGAAGGCATAGGACGAGTGGGAATGGTCTTAAACTAAAAGAGGATAGACTAGGCATTAGGAGGAAATTCTTCATTGTAGAAGAGTGGTGAGGCACTGGAACAGATTGCCAAGAGAAGTTGTGGATGCCCCATCCCTGGAGGTGTTCAAGACCAGGCTGGATGGTGCCTTGGCCAACCTGATCGATTGAGTGGCATCCCTACCTATGGCAGGGGGAGTTGGAGTTAGATGATCTTTAAGGTCCTTTCCAACCCAAGCCATTTTTGGAGGCCTGTAGCTAGAGGTGTCCCCCAGGGGTCAGTACTGGGTTCAGCTTTTTTCAACTTACTCCACAACGATCTGGATGATGGAATGGGGTGTACCCTCAGCAAGACTGCTGACAACACAAAGCTCGGAGGAGGGGCTGATACCCAGGAGGGATGTGCTGTCATTCAGAAGGACCTTGACAGGCTGGAGCGCTGGGCCAAGAGGAACCTCATGAAGTTCAACAAGGGCAAGTGCAGGGTCCTGCACCTCAAGAGGAATAACCCCAAGCACCACCACAGGCTGGGGGCTGACGTGCTGGAGAGCAGCTCTGCAGAGAGGGACCTGGGAGTCCTGGCGGACAGCAGGCTGACCATGAGCCAGCAATGTGCCCTTGTGGCCAAAAAGGCCGATGGTATCCTGGGGCGTTTTCGGAAGAGCGTTGCCAGCAGGTGAAGGGAGGTGATCCTCCCCCTCTACTCAGCCCTGGTGAGGCCACACCTGGAGTATTTTGTCCAGTTCTGGGCTCCCCAGTACAAGAGGGACATAGAACTACTGGAGCGAGTTCAGAGGAGGACTACGAAGATGATGAGAGGAAAATGTAAAAATATTTTTATTAACCAAACAAAAAAAAGTATTTTTCCTTCTGCTGTGTGGGAGCACTATCCCTGACTTGTATAATTTTTAAAGATTTTAATCCCTTGTTTTAACACAATTTCAGGTGCCATTTATTTATCTCTCTGATGAATAGTTTACATTGCTTGTTTCAGTTTGAGTACAGTAATTGCAAAGGGAAAGTTCAAAAGTTTAACCTAAAGTTTTACTTCAACTTTGGATATATAAATTTCCTTGTCCATGCAAGTAGATTTATCTATTGCTTTTTTGCTCCTTTGTTCAACGTAAATGACATTACTGAAGCGGAGCATTAATTCAGCTCTGAGTCATAACACTGTTTCATTGCAACTTTACTGCATGGTGGCCTTTTCCTACTTCTCCCATTTTTACTTCAATATTGTAAATAACCTTTTCATACTAGTTTAACTTTCCTTGACAAAGGCAACTCTATGTAACACTATCTTTAATTTTGAACATTAATAAATGAGATCAGCAATTTGATGAGGGTCATAATACATGCATCCATTCATGCTGTAACAGTTAAAAAGAATCAACTAGTCCTCAAATTCATGTCAACACAGAGCCTGCAAGAAGGAAACTCTACAAACCTGATAAGCTCTGTGAACAGAGAGGCTTTGTGACACAAGCAACTAGCAGTCAGAATGGTAATTGTCCAGGGAAACATGCTATCACAGTTTCATAGCCTGTTATCATGGTGGGCTGCAGTCAGGTCACCCTTAAAATGGAAAGCCTCAGAACTCCTAAGTGAGGTTTGCCAAAGGTTTTGCAGAAGCAAACACGTCAAGCAAAGAAGCTAACATTCTCTCAATTAAAAGGATTACTTATAAACATATGGGACCGCCTATTTTTGAAAACTGTAGGTATTAGCTGCAGGAAACAACTGAGTAAAACCCAGGTGAGTGGAATTAGGACATGCATATGGGACCAAGACACTGGACTAATACAATGGCTTGAAGAGCCTGACAGGAGCAGACTGCAGCCAGCCTCACCCAAATCAGAGGTTTTGGTCAAAGCAGAGCACAACAGTGCAAATCATGCAAATCTGTTTGCAGTGTTGCACGGACTGCAACACTGTACGCTGTTCACTGATAGTCTAACCATCTGTCTATCTTATCAGTTCTACATTACTGTGACAGACGTTACTGATAGGTGCTTAAACTTGTAGGAACAGAAAGATTAGATTTGGAAAACTTTGAAGTCTTCCTTGACTTAAAAAACTCTGTCCTATTTATTAGGCAACAGGAATATATTTCTGGACTATTTATGGTTAAGGCATGTGCATACATATGTAGAGGTCCATCTGAATGGGTTTTCTACCTAAGGCTCACAGTTTGTTACTTCTTTGCAGATGACAGCACTGTTTTATGAGTGTGTTCAACACTTTTTTTTTTTTTCTTTCCCCCCAGAGGTTATTTTCTACCTTTTTCAAAAGCTGTGGAAAATAACCAGTGATGATAACCTATCCACAAGCAAGGTTTGTTTGGGAATGTGGTCTAGTACATGGGATCACTTTACTAACAGTGAGATTCCTGTTCCAAACAGTGAGATTCCTACTCCATCTAAGGGGTAAAACTTATCTGCTATGTTGAAAACTTAGATTTCCAGTTCATTTAGATTAAACTGTGTATGGTACTGATCACTCTCAAGTGCTTTATGCTGCCTCTGTTTCTTTTCTGAAAGATTAATGCTATTTCTCTCCTTCTGGTCCTCATAAATTCTGGTCCTCCAGAACAACGTCACCATTCATACTACTTTTCTCTTTCCTAAAATTTTCAGGGTCATTAAGAAGAAAGACTATAATTTCTAATTGGCATTCAGCCAGAATGCTTTGACAAAGAGCCTTCTCTCTTTCCAATGTGCTACCAAACCTCTGTATAGTTCAATGTGGGCTAGATTTCATATTCATGGTGGTTCAATGCTTGTGTGTGTATGTGTACTCTCTAATCAGGAAGCAGGTGGGTGTGATGATGTGTTGCAGACAGGAGGAAAGATTTTAGTGCAAAACTTTTCTCTGATAGGTAGGCCACCTTTAGAAATCAAACATTTCCCACCATTTGGCTTCCCTGCCACTGTCGCTTTCTACACCTGCTAGTAGACTCCTGCAGCACCACTAGCTGCAGTGTTAGTTCAGCAGCCATGGAAGTCACACTGCAGCAAAGCACAAGATCTGTCCCCCAGAGCACACAGTTTTGCCCTTCGCACTCTCTCCTACCCGGACTCTGACCCCATGATGTTATTTCTTTCTTTGAAGAACCCTACTGCATTCTGCACTTCATTAAGATAATAAAAGACTCAGGTTCCCATTTCACACATCAGTTTTTCATATTCATTATTTCAAACACTAATTTCCTCCCTATGTATCAGTAGTAATTATTACCCATCTCAGCAATGACTGTTTCAGCTTGAAAATATGGTCTTGAAAAGAGCAGAATGATACTCTGATTTAAGGACTGCCAGCAGCATTAGCATTACTAGTTTACATGAGTAATATGAACATCATCTTTTTTAAAGGACTGTATTTCTTCTGTCCTCCTCTGGCAAGGCTATACATTAAAGGAAAAAAAAAAAAAAAGTGTCAGAACAGATAAAGGACCTTTTCAGAGATTTATTGTGTTATATATGTTAATGGAAAATATCAATTCTATAAAAAGACATTAACATTGATTTGTTATACCCAACATCTTATGAAACTGGAATCAGGATTAAAAATAAAATAAAAATATCAAGCAAACACCAAATAAATTAATTCCTAGCATTTCTACAGAAAGAGTCTTTGTTTTCTGAAGTTGTCTTTCACTTTCGTAAGCCAGAAACAAAGTGTCTAGGTTGCACAGGTCAATTGGTATCAATTTCAGTGTACTTTAAATGAAAGTGACCCAAAGCCTAACAAGGGGAACATAACCTTTGCTATCAATAAAGAAGGGAAAGCTCTTCATTTACTTCTTTGTTCAATGCCAATATTTGCCCCCTTTTTTTTTTTTTTTTTTTTTTTTTTTAAATCTTACTAAAGAAGTATTTTAACATATAAAGACAGTCAGTTGTAGGGTGAAATAACTACTCTGCTGAGTAGGTATCTCTGTTTCTACCTCTTTTCTCCTTACTATTATCATTCTTTTTGGCTCACATTCTTGCCTCTCCTTCTTGAGTGTCTTCAGTAGTTCCCTTGCTCCCCTGCCTCCCTTTCAGGATAGAGCCTGGGGGTGGAGGAGAAATTGGTCAGACTGAGAATAAGGTGTATTTATGCTTGCAGCTGTGTTGCACCACAGCCAGTCAGCTATCTGCAGACTTCATTCACCTCCACATCACTTCATTCACTCAGTTCTTGTTCCAGCGCCCTGTAGTCAAGTCCTGCAAAGACAAATCCTCCTCTTGCCCCTTTCCACTATTCCCCTCTTTGTTAACTTACTCTTTCCACTGTAAGCAGCCAGAGAAGACAGATGTGCGCCCAAAGCCAATTCTGATGAACACTAATTTAATGTAAATTTTTCCCAAAAGAGTCTAATTCCACCCATCCCCTGTTTTGTGAGAAAGGTTCATGCAAAGTTGCAAAATGCCACACAACTGGAGGCCCTTAAGTTTTTAAAATGTCTTATAAGAAGAGAAAAACAACAACAAAAACTCACAAGGTAAGTGATGTCTATGAACCTCTGTGTTTTCACTACTCAGGAAGACTTCTCTGTTCAGCACTAAACAAGTGTATCTGTTATTAATAGGTAGCCACAGCCTTTTCGTAAGAGGTCCACAGCACAGACTCAATGGCTGTGGGTGAGGCAACAGCAAAGATACTGCACAGCTAGTGCCTCGAGGCATTTCATAATGAAGGTAAAATTAGAGAAGCAGTTCTTTTGACATCTGTAGGACTGAAATCTTCCAAAGAAGACAGCACATTCTGTGATATTTTTCTCCTATTCAAATGAATTAGAAACTTCTGCAAATACAGCAGGAGCAAGGCTTTCATTTCAGGATAAAACTAATCTCCCTTCTGAGCTTATAACCAGCAGGAACTTTTATTTATTTATTCACTCATTTATTTATTTATTTATTTCAAATTTACTGAAAGAACCAGAGTATGATTGAAATGGGAGAACTGAGTGAAAATTGCCGTACCTTTTTCTAAGAATATGAGTGTAATCAGATTGCTGTTGTACTCATATCAGCCCTTTCTAGTAAGGGGAAATAAGCAAAAACTTTCTTCTGTGCACAAAATTCAGAATGCACAGAATTGTTTATTTTCACCCTCACTATTCTTTCATATACTCCATATCTATACAGCGTCTTCACCAGATGCCCATACTGCTTGAAAGACAGGGCTGTTTTTTGTATATACAGAAACTGTTTTCTTTTAATCCTTTACAAATAGCCTCTAGATTGGTAATTTTAGAAAGCAAAGACCTAGTCATAAATTCAGATGAAGCGTATCCTGGGAACACACACTGAGGATGCCTGCCTCACCTCTTGTCAAGTTCCACAGACATCAACTTTCAGATTGGACTAAACTCAGTTGTATAGAAATATACCGATTCTCACATCATAACCATTCATACTCAGTTGTTTGCTGTTTTATAGCAAAGTTTTATACCTGTTAAAATTACTTTAAATTTTGTAACAGAATCTTTAGTTAGACTTCTCCAGCTTGCCTGGGGAGAAGGAGGCAGCTAGCTTTCTGTATGGTTCTGGTTCCTTGACGTGTTATTTCACTGTGGCTTTATGTAACCTTGTCCCAGCAAAAGTATCAGCTCTTACCTCCACCTTCCCAAACATTTCTCCCTTCAGCTTTCTTCTTCACACATAATCTGGATTCCAGCTCATGATAATATCACCAACCTTTATTTGTGTGCTGCTCCCCTTTCTTTTGAAGAATGAATGACGCACTTTGCTGATTCATGTAGAAGGACTATGCTAATCCTTGTATGCAAGCAACTACTGACATTTACAGCTATCGTCTTTCAGAGAGCTTTACATCAGCAGTGAATTTATTTATGCCTTCTTAAGTTTATTTCTATGGTAAGAATTCTCAATTAAGGATTAAAATTCATCATTGATTGCATTTTCTCAAATGATCAAATGCTTTACTAAAATCATAAGTGGTAATCCATGCACATATTTTTTCTTGACAAACTAACTGTTTCTCACACTCCTTTCTCGTTTCCTTTGAAAAGTTAGCATTTATAGCCAGATAAATGCTAAAAAATCATCACAACAATTTCACCCATCTCTCTGACTTAACTTTGTAAATCAACTATATCACAGCCAATAATTTATGACCTATTTTAGATCTCTCAGTCCTGTCCACAAAATAATTCATAAGGTGTTATGGGTTTTGTATACTATACAATGGAACAAATGGTGTGAGTCTTTAATGAGAAAATTTTTAGATTTTATTTTTCTTTTGTATTCTTCCTAAAATTTTCAGAGTAGCTGGAAACGATATAAGAAGCTATTTTCCTCAGGACACTTTATACATAATCTATCAATATTTCAGAAGGGCTGTTTCAAAACAATTACATTGTTTTTGCCAATGGGGTGAAGGAGGGTAAAATAATTTTTGAACAACATAGGGTCTGGAGTAGGGAACCATACATCATCAAAGCAAATCTCTGTAAAATAAGGAAAGTTCATTTAATACTCTACTTTGAACCTCAGGGAATCAAGGTTCAAGCTGTTTCTTTTTGACTAACTTTTGTGCAAGCATAGGAGATCATCTGGCTTTCTGTACCATTCCCTTTCACTTTAGTGTCGTGAGCATTAATACCTCAAAGATAGTGAGGTTCTCAGGTACTACACAAGAAATTAAATGTAAGAGGGTTGAGAAAGTATTATCTACAGAAAAAAAAAAAAAAAAGAAAAAAAAACAAGAAAAAAAAAAGAAAAAAAAGCACAAAGCGCTATCATTTGCAGACCTCAAGTGGTGTATTTTTTTCTGAACTCAAAAATATTTGAGCAGAGAATTTCAAAAGCAGAAGGAATATTTGAGAAAGGAATGTGAACTGGAAATCCAACCACACGGTGCCTTTGAAAGCTGACTCCTTGTCCTGCAGTTTGCGCTCAGTATTTGAATAAAGATGTTTCCAAATGCCCAACTTTTCATTGTAGAATAGTATTAAAGAGCTAGAAAGACTATTAAAATTATTGGTAAAAGATGGACATTATACTTCTATATTATTCTTTGTCTCTACTCTGAAAGTTCAATTCTTACTAAAAACTAGCTGCCAACAATGTCTTCCAGTTTTAAAAAAATGTCTTATTTCTGTACTAGTTATACATAAATTATCATCTAGTATTAATATCCAAACTCCAGATCTTAGATTACATAATAAAAATGTTTTCATTGAATGTATAACTTGGATACCAAATACTTGAATATACAATGTTTAAAAACAGCTTCAGTGATGAAATTGTAGTATCAGTTTGGAGCAGATGTCACCATCTGGCTGTCTTCACTAGTATCTCTATGAGACCACGTAAGTCTCCTGACTGGCTTCCACACAGAAAGTAATTAGAGTGAAACACAAGGGATGGGATCTAACTGTATTAAAATTAAGGTATTTTCCATCTTTAAACTGAACAATGATTATAAAAAAAATGGGCAAAACAAATGAACAGTCATCTTCAATTTGATGAATACTTCATTCTCTTCCTTAAGTAGCAAAAAATCTGTTTAATATTCATCTAGCAGTATCTATGTTTTTCCTTTTTTTTTTACATGCAATATTAAAATTATTCTTCCTATCCTTGATTTTTTTTCTACTATACAGTAAGTTGATACCCTATTTCCTTTTTCTTTCTCTGTTTTTTTTTTTTTTTTGCTAGCTTTTCCTAGATCAGCTTATTAGATTAACATTTAGATCAGCTTATTTTCCACTTCTTGATTTAGAAGGAGAAATCTTATTACTTAGTATTTTGGTTGTGCCACTGTATTGCTTTAGTACTGTAAAATGGCAACATTAGGGTAATGTAAAATAACGATTAAGCTGACTTGGAAAAATCAAGAGATCTCAAAAGAAAGCACAAAAACTAAAGATACAGCTATGAATACAACTGTCTTGAAAATCCAAATCCCTCTCTTGAATTATTCAGTGAGGCAGGGAAAGTGAATTGCAAGTTTAAAAAGAAACAAAAAGACTTGTGCATAGAAAACACCACTTTGACCATGTTTTTCAGGGAAAAGTTATCCACTGGACTTTACAGCCTCAGAATAGATGTATGGATTTAGTTACAGGGTACCAGATGAAATTACATACTGACACATATATACAGACACCCAAATATATGTACACATAAATATCTATTTCCTCGAGTACATCTAATTTCATAAGAGTTTCTGATTGTCCTTCCATATCACTATTTCGCTATAAAATCCAGTAGAGGAGGGAAGTATCACCAAATGTCTGGGCTAATAAATTTTTCTCAGCAAGTTGGTCTCTTATTTACCTTAACTTTCTCTAGAAAATGAGGAATAAATTTTCACTGTGTCCTGCTCTTGGGTCCTGTATTTAAATTATGTAGGATAGATTACCTAATTGTGCACTCCACAGAGCAGCTCTAACAGCTGTGATGGTGTTTCTGTGTTATTTTATTTATTTATTTATTTTCTGTTTGGTACTGGGATAAAAGCTTTTTCTTTTTTTTTTTTTTTTTTTTTTTTTTCCTCTTCACTAGGGTATAAATGGAGTTGCAATGCATTTCTAAGCTCTTCCATTTCATTTTTAGTTCTTAAAAGAGTTCTACATAATTCTATAAAACTGCAGTGATTCACAGTCAATAATGCTAAACCAAAATGAGAAGAAAAAGTAATAATACACATACAGAACTTTATTATAAAGATAGTACCAATATAGTGTTTTTATCTGTGAGGAAACAGAATATTTGGAAAAAAGTTTAATAAGGCTCCCCAAACCAAACGCTATTTCACTTTCCATCTTCATTCTGAGCTTGCTGGAGGCTCTGTAAATCACATATATCATGCTGGCTACACTAATAAACCAAAGGTAATAGTATTTTCTGTCATTCACTACAAATCTCTATCTCAACTAGTCAGTCTGTCAAGCATGTCCCTTAAGTTACTAGTACAGTAAACAATGGTTTGAATTATGAAAATATTTTGTTCTTTCTGCTAAAGATTTTATCATGACTTACCATCAAGTTGTACTACTCTTTAAGTTAGTGTCTTTCAAGTTTCCTCCACAAATCTTAGTAGACAATATATGCTTTGTTGTCTATCACACTCTGTTGGTCAGCGACAGTTTATTCAGTTACAAACTATCAATAGCTGATAATACTGGGAAATTTTTCTCTAACATCCAGATAAATACAAAAAATAAAAAAATAAAAAAAATTAACCAACCAACCAAGCAAATAATAAACAGATAATACAGTAACTAAGCTTTCCAAGGCTGAAAAGTGTATCCTACCAATGCAGCTGCCAAGTGTGGTTTGTTATAGAGCACAGTACACTGTGATCAGTTGTTCCAGTATTTTTGTAAGAAAAGACAGGCCTAACGTATCCATCTGATTTAGGAAACAAAAAAGCAGTTTTTCTGAATCAGTAATATATCTTTTTGATTCAGATTTCCTCTAAATCTGTAATCATTTTTTTTTGTAAAAATGACTCTCATAATATCCATTCATTTGGAGTACCATAGTTAGTGCTCATTCCCCGATCTTTTCTGCTCTCTTCTCATACTGTTAGTCCTCTGTACAAGATGTCTTAAGGTCAGTGCTACATTTTGGGTATATCCTGCGGCTTGCGGTATGCAAAAAAGTAAGAGACCTGGATGCTGTTGTGGTCCCTCTTGGCCTGCATCTTCCATGATGCATAAAATTGCAAGTATCTAGTGGCTTCTTTCTGGATCTATTTTCATATATTATACTTTAAAACACAAAATACCTACCATAGCACCCGAAAAAAAAAAAAAAAAAAAAAAAAGACAGCAAACATATAAATTTGATAAAATAGAAACTGCATCTGTTTTTGAGAAGAAAATGGATGAAATCCAGACATACAGTACCCTGAAAATATTTTATTACTTAAAAGAATCTTAAACAAACAAACAAACAAAAAGTCCGCATTTAAATCACCTTTACTTTTGCCTTATCAAACCTATAAATACTTCCTACATTTAAATGATTTGTAGGTAGGACACTTAGTAAAGACTGATACAGATGATTCTACAAATACAAGGCAATTTAAAAAGACAGCTAGTGTCAGAGAGAGCCTTTGGAACGGGAGGGGACATGTTGTGCCCAGTGCCTGTGAAAAAGGAGAATTTTCAAAATTTAAAAGGCCATCAGGTGGTCATATATTTTTGTGTCCATCAAAATCAGTCCTCAGATATCCTGAAAAATTCTACATACAAATATACTCTTGGATTACAACAACAGCAAAAAACTACAATCAAACTCCTAAGAATTTGTAAATCGACAGAAAAGATAGAAAAGATTTTTACAAATCAGAAGAAACCAGGGTCTATAAGGTAGTAGCAAGATATATATGAATAATCCTGTTGCATTATATATAGGTAACAGTACTTCTTTCGACAGCAGAATGCAAGATCTTGTTTATTCCCTTTCTCTAACCCTTTTACAAGATTAATTTTCTTTTTCTGTTATTCTGCTACATCTTCCCTTTCCCTTTCCTTCCCCTCTCTCCATCCCCACCTTCCCCTTTTATTTTGTTATCCTTTCTTTTCCAACGTAAAATGAGCAAATAGTTCTCGGTCATGAAGATCTCTGAAATATTCTTCAAATATCAAGCATGAAACCTTTCAATTTGTAACACACTCTACTTTTAACAGGGTTTGCAGGTTCAAAGTTTAAATATATGGTTCTCATTTCAACAATGTGCAGCAGAATATCAAATTTTATCTACTGTTATAAGTCAGAGATATGCTTACAGGAAAAAAAAATCAGAAACTTTAATAAATCGTTAATTGTTGTAAGTGGTAGTGAGGCCTACAAAAAATCACCTGGTGAAGTCATCAAAATCAATATCATGGATATAATTCATAGACCATACTCCATATTAAAAGCTGACTTCCATCAATATTGGGCATCTGTAATGCGCCTGCTGCATAATTTCATATGTGCACATTCCAGTGCACACAATGGCTTACAGCTACTGTAAAAGAAACACATTTCAATATGCTTTCATAATGTATCAACATGACACATCTTAACACATTGCAGCCATATTTTTTATGGCTGATTGTTGCAGTATTGATGATTTTGTGTGGGAAGGCTGGAGCAGAAACACACACACTGTTTTTTTAAATTCAATTTAAAGAATAGAATTTAAATACTCTGTATAAGAGTATTTCATAATATTCTTTTGATGCTTAGGACTTTGTCACTGACCTGAGTGCAATCAACAATCACAAAGCCAAAGTGAGAAGGTAGGGGCAGTAAAAAGGCAAAGTTGAGAGTGTGGATGTAGAAATATTACCTTCAGTAAATAAATAGCTCAGGAGATAATATTCGTGAAATTTGGTAGCTTGCATCAGATGCATTGTAAACTACTGGAAAATGCAACCTATGTGATGAATGAAGGCAGAGCAACCATTGGTTCATTGCAAACAAAAAGATACTGAAGTTATTACAAAGTCACTGATAGCACTACTAACCATAGATCAATAGCTGTTGCGCTTACCTGAGGTAGGTATACAGAGCCAAAGATACTATTAGTTTAAAAGCAAAGCATGCCTAATTTTTTTTAGCTTCAAAACCAGTTGAAAGGACAATAACTAAACATAGAAACTTTTTTTTTTTTTTTTTTAACCTAGTACGAAAACAGCATTAAGACTGGACTTTTTATGCACTAACACATTTAGGAACAACTGTAAATAGATCAGATCTCTGGTACAACAAAAGCCTCTGGTACAACAAAAATAAATATTAAAATCCTCCAGTTGCAGTTATTGCTACGGCCGAATCAGCCTTTAAGGTGTAATAATGGTGCTGGGCTAGGTAGCACACTAGCAGCACAAACTGTCTATAGACCATTGTCCTGCTATGGTATTAGGTATCTTATATGCTAACCACTATATCTGAGTCATAACAATGCCAGTACTGTTTCATTTCTAGCACTTCTGCAAAACTATACATTATTTTTCCCCTGATCATATTCTGTAATCACTATATGATGGTATTATTAAGAGTAATTGAGAGAATTCCAAAATTTGATGTTCTAATTACTTGGGGTTACTCTGATTTTCAATCAGCTGGATTTACTAGAATATCTTGTTCAGGTGAGGCTACTATTTTTTTAATCCACTTTTGAAACAGGAAATTTCTTCCAGTGACACAGTATTATTTTCATCATCTTGAAACACAAACAATATTACTGATTTATTGCAATCATTTCCCATAATCCTCAAACTTGTGGAGGCAGATACACTCATTATTTTTGTTATCACAATCAATAGGAGGAGTAAATCCATCCCCACTGAAAGAAACAAGGTTTTTCTTGTTTGGAGATGAAGACATTTTCAAATTAGATCCATTTTTCCTTATTACCTTAGTCTGTTCTTATCCTTCTCCTTTCTAACATAAGCTAGTGTTCTCAAAACAAACAAACAAAAGTATTATAGCTTCCTCACTTGAATAAATGATAGCAGCAACAAAAACAGCCAAAGCAAACCCAAGCGACATATATTAAACAATATCTAAATGGTCAGAACAAAGAACTTACTCTGCTGTGTTATGGAAAATAAAATGACAAAAAGCAGGATTAGTAGTCTTTAAATGATAATTTCAAACTGTGCTTATTCTCCATTTGATCTCTGGAAAAAAAAAAAAAAAAAAAAAAAAAGGATCATCTGGCTAATAACTAAATTATCCATAACATTTATTGTCTAGATTATGTTGTTTGGGTGTTATTTTCAGGTACATGGCACTGCATCATATATTTTGTTCCCCCTCCCTTGTAACTCTAAGTACATGAGGCACCTTGGCTACCTGAGCTAGAATATTTCCCATCTGCAGGAGAACCAGGTGATATTGAGTCTACCTAACGGCACTCTATTTCTGTATTTTATCTATTCTATCTACATTTACCCATTAGCTAGTAGTTGTAAATCACTGTTTACCAGACTTATGCTTGTGTGTTATCCACTGGTTCCCTCTCTTCTTCAACAGCAAAAAAATGAGCATTGTATTCCAATTTACCATAGGTTTGATGGTCACTAACTTAATATTTTGACTCAGAAAGATAGTGGTTAAACTTCAGTTATTGTCCAGTAAATTGTTCCCTAATACTTATTTGTATTATGTCCCTTCAAGGTTACATTTACCCCTATATTAAATAACTCAAAAATCTCTTTCAACTTTCAACTAAAATAGTGTCCACACTTAGTATCTCCTTTTGGTGATGTTTGCAAAGAGGAGAAAAATGATGTTTTTCCTTCCTTCTTAGTCATGTCACCTCTAAATCACTTTTATACAGTTATTTACACACTCAGTTCAAACACATTACTAAAATCAACAATATTAGCACTAAGCCTGACCTGCTACATTTTAAGTCAATGTCCATTGAAGTGTTACCCTAAAATAAACCATGAAGATTTAGACATTGTGTAACAACAGACAAACATTTTCTTTACTGTCCCTTGCAAAGCTTTAATTGAAGTAGAGCAATGAAACAGTTTCTTTGTGTTGATCTGCACATTTTACGTAGCTGATACACAACAGGATCTGATTACATTTAGATGTAAACAACATTATACATTTCCAGGTGAAAAATAAGGTGATAATATGCTGTTGTCTGTGGCATGGTTATGACATGCATATTATCTAAAATTCATTTCAAGTTCAGTCCACAACTTATGGTTACTGTACCTGTTCACACAATCTTACCATAAGAAGGTTCCCCCACTATTTTTGCAAATATATAAAAATAAAATAAAATCATTCATTCTTGTAAATAAAGCAACTGTTTAATGATTTGTAGTCTCAGCAGAGCTTGCAGTAACTCTGAGCCCATTAGTGACCACTATTCCCCACAGTAGGATGATTCTCCAGCGTTGGTGATATAAATGCAAAATGTGATAGAGATGTAAGTGCCTTTACAATACTGCAAGTCCCATTATTTTTAGGAGCCTGAGAAACCACTGAACAACTCCTTCAGTGTCCAAAGGCCTTAAGAAGTGTATCATGGATCGCTGCTTAGAGAGTTAATCAGTTAAAATATGCTGTGCTTCTTACAGCATTATTATGAGCTCTTAAAACTGATTTGGTATGAAGCCATTGTTACAAAACCTTACTTCACATAAGAACATAGAGGGAAACATGGCGTGTACCTCCAGAAGTCTTGTGAGCCACCTGAGGAATTTATTGGATCAAACACAGTCCCTTTAAGTCCAAAGGGTTAATGTCTCCCTCTCTAGGTTTTGTAGTGAAACCTGAATTCACCTCTTGTTTCCCATCTAATTTGTTTTTCAAAGAGCAAGTTTAATCATGGTAACACAGATAATCTGGTTGAAGAAACTGATTTTCTTTGGACTCAAGTTTTAAGAGTACTCTCTGCTAAGAATCCAGTATTTATGTATTCTTTTCCGTAAGAAGTACTTTGGAAAGTATTCCAGAGAAGCCACAAAGTATATACTAAACTTTTTTCCTCTCTCACACTGTGCAGTGTTTAACATTTGACGTATCCTGATTGTAAACAGGACAAAGATGTTATCTGACAGAATTTCTAGTCCAAGGTCAAGACCTTTCCTATTCTGGGGACTATGGAGTTCTTGAATTCTCTCCTTAAATATGCAGATATGTACACAATGTTTACAAGAGGATAAACAAAGTGTTTTTTTATTTTATTTTTTTCCCCACTCTATTTTTCAGATTTCAGTTATGGGAACAGACTCTCCTCCCAGTGGGCTAACCACCAAGATGCCTGCCTCCAGTATCTCAAGGTCAGTATCCCCTCTCCGGTCACTAGGAACACTTCCTGCCCAGACAGTCTTCTTCAGATGGCAACCTGGTGTTGCTTCTCTAATGTTGGATGATCTGAGAGTGGTTACTTATCAGTGGGAAACAATGCCAAAAAAAAGAAAAAAAAAAAAGTCCAAGCACTTGACCCCTTCCTTCATGCATGCAGAAAGCCCTTCACTTGAGGGACAGTCTTGAGGGACAGCTTGTCCAGGTTGGGTCCACTTCTTTCTGTCCTTCTAACAGAGCTGCTCACTTTGACAAACACTCAACCCAGACCTGGAAGTCCATAGGGCAGAGTTAGGGCACACCCACATCATGGTGTTTTGCCCTGAGCTCTCTTGCAGAAGGCTAATAATTCTCAGTCATTTCCAAATACATGAAGGACAAGAAAGTAATCGGGAGTAGTCAGCACAGATGTACAGAGGGAACATCATTTTTGACCAACCTGATAGCATTCTATGACAAAATGACTAGCATGATAACCAAGCAGAGAGCAGGTGAGGAACAGTTACATAGACCAGTATGCACTAGGGACCAACTGGCTGGAAAACAGACTCTCAGAGAAGGACCTGGGATTCCTGCTAGGCAAGTTGATCATGACCCAGAAAAGCAGCAAAGGTCAAGGGATGTGATTCTTCTCCCCTGCTCACACAGTGAGACTACGTCTGGAGTGCTGGGTTCAGTTCTTGGCTCCCATTATACTCTGCCTTTTAGCTGACTCACCATAAAGCCCAGGTGTGTTTGTGTTGCACCTCCTTTTTTTTTTTTTTTTTTTTTTTCATTTGTTTTAGTTTGTTGTTGTTGTTGTTTTACTTAGGATGTCTTTTCTTGTCAGGTACTACTGTTTTGAAGTTTTTCCTCAAGCTGTCAACATATTCTGTTCCTACACATCCAGGGTTATGACCACTGGATAATGCCATTTGAATTTCAGTGCACAACTTTTTTTATCCTTAGTACAATCTGGTTACTATTTCCTCCCTGTGCTCCTATCTTTGAACTAGCATGCAACTGTTTTTCCACCAGTATGTTGCAACCAAGTTCAGTCTGTCTTGGTGTTGATATGTGAATCAGCTTGAGTTCTACGATGATTGAAATAAACACAAATACAGAGCTCTTGAAAATACTAATTTACCTGAACCAAATTATATAGTAAATGATAATGTTTCACATACGACTGCAGATCCTGAAGTTGCATAAAAAATAAAAAAATAAAAAAAGATTGTCTATCCTCTGTAGAAGGTAAGAGAAGACCTGCCAGCATTAAATTAGCAGTGTTTATCAGGCACAGCATCCTGGAGAACTGTCTCTTTCATTTGTTCCTGTAGGGGCTGTGGCTGCTTTTCATAATTTGCGTCTTTTTGGTATGTTTCAAAATGTATGCTTGTTTTGTGTTCTTTGCTACACCTTTAAACTAGTTTTTATCCAGCCTTCAAATCTACTTTGTTTTATTCATAAGTAACTGATCATCCTGCCTATATCTAACAATTCCTTATACATTTCTTGTCCATAGCTACAAATGTCAAGGTTCATCTTCACATTTCACAGGATTTTAATTGTTTCTTTTCTTCTTCTCACAGTTCAGACCAATCTTTACCAAGTAGTTTTATGCTGTAACTTAAATATACTCTGATACCATGTTTCATGAACAAAATTGGGTATATGTCTCAGGCACAGTTTCATATACTAATATTGTTCTAGAACTGCTTTTAGAGTAAATTTTAACATTTTTTGAAAAAGTATTAGCATTTATATGTAAATTAACATTTCCCAAACTCTTACTCATGTGTGCATATTTTATCATTGGGCTGCTTTGTTTTGCTTTATGCAATTCAGTATAGTGGATTGAAAGTTAAAATGCTGTGCTTAGAAATCGACAGTGGAGGTGCATTCACAAGTGTTGCACATGAGGTCAGAGGAGTCAGAAGAATTTTTTCTGCAACTTTTAAACATTCAGTGTTCAAAACACATTCCCCCAGCTCTGATTCCCCATGAGAGCAAGAACCATGCAGCAGAAAGTGGATGATAAGCTTCAAAAGGAACCACTAACTAAACAACTTTGACTTGTTAATTTATGCTTGAAATATTAATATATCAAATTAATGTACCAAAAATATAAGCTGGTAGGCTGGGTTCTGATCATATTGAATTACACCATTTCTTTACTATTCTGCTAAATTATGTGTAGTTGCTAGTGCTGGCACTTTTAAATTTTTTTTTTACTAGTACATGTAGAAATTCAGTACAATTATATACCTATTATATGTATTACTTCAAACTAAACATGCATATACTTCTTAGGAAAACTGCTAGTTACAGAAATGAAGTTTGTTCAGGAAGAAAACAGCCCACCTTTGAATTAAAGACACAGTTTTTCTTAATTTTCTCTATCCCCTTTAAAATGTCAGCAGAAGCTTGCATATAACACAGAATCTCACAGAAACCCAACAATTTTTAAGGGCAGAGTTCCTTATCTGTAAAAAATAAGCAAACAAACAAACCACCTGAAGGTGAGTATCCCAAAATAGACACAAACCTTTACTGATCAGTCACAATAACCCTCAGTCATATTTTGTAACGTATATATATATTTGTGTTCCTTCTGGAACTTAAAATTTCTTTTCAGGAGACAGTTTAATAATCAACATCTTTCTATGATCAATATAAATAATTATGTGTGCAAATGCTCTGCTTATAATTTGTTCTTTCAGAATGCTCGACAATATATTATGCAAGACTGCATTTAAAATCAAGTTAACATGTGTAGGCATGCAGGAATACACATAGGAACAGATACACAGAATTTTAGCTTAATCTGCATTTAAGACTTCTCTTGTTATTCAGACTTAAGTAGATTTTGGAACCAGGAAGGTGAGCTTCAGATGTTGCTATTGGGTCCACAGTTGACACACGCGTATGAAACAAAGATGTACTTCATCAGCGTCTCTAACAAAACTTAGTAGCTGCACCTGGTCTGCTGTCAAAACAGAATACACTCATGATTCAATACAGCCAGGCTGACCTTGTAATAAAGCTACTCTATGAGCCAAAATCAAACTGAAGTCTGGAATCTGTACTGTAAAAAATTGTGGGGTTTAAGGTAACTAAAGAACATACATACCATCAGTATCTGGATAGTTTACCACAGACACTATGAGTAAATCCATCTCAAATAACTACCTAATGACAGTCTGTTCTGCAAGTTTAAGCTGGTGTGCAAAATATGCATTCCCAGCCCATCAAACTGCATTCTTAATGAACTGGCAACGTTTTGATGATTATTCTTGTAATTTTTAAACATGTTTCTGAGCCTCTTTTGTAGTAAGGAGAATAGGGGCATCAGTGAACAAAAATGAGAGACAAAAGACTAAGCTAATGCTTCACCTCAGACAAGAACACTTGTATGATCCAAAGCCTACTGAAGATGTCAACAGAAATGGCCCCATTCATTTCAACAACTGTTAGATCCAGCTTTCTTGAAAATTCTTCAATTCTTTATTTATGGCAGTAAAAGGGAGAAATTACCAGCTCAAGACAGAGTGAAATGATATACTAGCTTGCTTTGATAAAGAGAGCAAAAAGAAGCAGCTTGCTTCACTGCAGTTCTCTGGTTACCACAGAGTGCTGGACAACACACAGCAATATACAAAGGTCACTTTTCTGTTTTTACAAGACCAGATTATCTAAAATGTTTTATGATTTATCTAAGTGTGAAACTGACTCTTGTGACTGCTTTTATGAAGAGTCCCAAAGCAACTGAAAAATGGTGTCCAACACTTTTGCGTGTGCTAGCCTTCACATTCACCCCAATATTCCTTCGCTAAAGGAAGAAGGTATCTCAGCTGATGATGCACTTCTGAAAGGCAACACATCAGCAGCGAGCCCAGCCTTCTACTGAGCCAAAGGCAAGTATAAATAAAGTGCAGAATGTCTACATGGGAGATATACCTCCACCAAAGAAGAAAATCAAATTTATTTACTAAGTAACAGTAAGAAAAATAACTTAGTGAAAACTGTTTCCTCTACAACAGTTGTTTTACTACTAACACGTCTATACCTGATACGCATCTCGATCACTAATACAATTCTTTATGAAGTGGTCTTTCTTTGTGGTCTGTGTACCAGCTGTGACAGTGCATAAGTTATTTGCTCATTGGATCACACCCAATTTCTTTCACAAATGGATCTAACGCTTTTATACCTGCTGTTCATTGCTACTGACTGCTGCTTTCTAGTCTTAGAGCTGATAACAGGTGATTCATCAGCTCTGTCAGCAGAAGAGCTCTAGTCATTACGACTTTGACTCCTGTGCAAGGGACTGAGTTCCAATACATGTCTAATGCAATGTGAAGAACCTCAGATTTTATTATGTGGTACTTGCTTCCTATCATTTTGTGTGTGACTTCATGCATTTAAATAAATCATCTATATTTTGTGCCAGAAATGCACTGATGATTCTGTTTCTTTCTGATTTGCAAGTTGAGCCGCAATAACTTATGCAAGCCGAGTTACCACCTCACACTTTAGAAGTTTCCAAAATTATTCTGCAGTTTGCTCGCTTTTGATCTAGAGATCATACTCAGCTCTAAAAGACACCCTGCCTAGAATCTAAATTGTTAAGACTGTAAAATTCCAATCTGCAATTACATTAATATATGTTTTAGTGTGAGTTTACAGTATGTCAACATCCAAACTTGTTTATAACTGCAAACTTTGAATAACCAGACACCAGACAGGAAAAAAAAAAAAAAGGGCAGACAGTGAATTGTTACTTATTTTTGTTCTGCAAAGTAAATTGAAACATGATAGGCACCACAGAAGTGTTTTAATTTTTCAAATAAAGGTACCAGAAGCTTGGGGAAAATGGATAGCTATATAGGCCTGTGAAGTTAACTACTGAATTAAATTGTAGAGTATGTTGATCTTAATTTTCTTATAAAGATCAGAAAATGTCAGGGATATCAGAAAGCTCTTTTTATTTATTTCTGTTAATAAGATGTTACTTTTAAAGAATTTCTAAATGACTAAGATAATAAAGCTATAAAATGGAGTGCTGGTAAGTTTTTTTTTGTTTTGTTTTTTGTTTTGCTTTACTTTTTAGCACTTAGTGAAAAGAAACAATATAAGTAGTTTTGTTTGAAACACACTGCAATGGTCCTTGAGTATTAGTTAAAGGTCAGCAATACCCAGATGATATTAACTACAGTTATTAAAAACTTATTAAAACAAAGAAAAACAGAAAATGTTCGATTTCTTCTCCACTTCAGTCAATGGGCATGAGAAAAGAGGATTTTTTTCTTCTGAAGTTTGGTTATATAACATTATGGTCAGTTTCCACTTGGTTGACATCTATTTATGTAGATGGACAGATATTTATAAATAAATTCAGTAAGCATGTTAGATTTTTTTTTTTGAGTAAATTGCATTTTTATCATTAAAAATAGTGTCGTTAGGAATAGAAAAGCAACAGGAAGACATGAATTCAGAATAGTAAAGTAGTAAAAATACATTAGCTGACTTAAAAATTCATTACACTCAGGCTTAGCTCACTGTTACTATATTGAAATCAAAAGAAAAAAAGCCTAGTGTGAAGAATAAATTTACTTAGGGTCTTGCTTGTTGGACTCGCTATTGAAAATAAATAAACAAACATATGTATACACACACGTTCTAAGAGTAGTTTGATTAATGCAAATATCCCAGTTCTGGAACAGACATCATAGGTAAACAATCACCTCTTTCAGAAATCTGAGCTTCCAGCAATAATGCCTTGTTTCCAGTAGGCAAGTCTGTCTCAGGAATTGGTTTCAAGCAGACTAATTAAAGTCTCTCATCACTCTCTGTCCCATAGAATTCCATATTTCCTAAACAGTAAAAGCTAAAATATATTGTCTTCAAAAATGAAAATGTCTTTGTACTTGTGACAAAATGATACAGAAGCCCATACATTCCTGTCTCATACTTATATTCCCAAAATAACAATTATGTCCAAATTAAGCTAGAAAACAGCAAGACTGTCTATATTTAAACAGCAAATCAGCAAGACTGTCTATTCACATCTATGCAGCCGTTAGGCCTTTCTGCTTCCTCTCCCAATTGACAGGTATCCTCTGCATTTCAGAAATTACGTAAATCTCAGTTAAACTGATAATTTAACCACTGATAAGAAATAGCACAGCCTTTACAATCTACTTGCTAAAGTTAGAGCACTCATTCCAATGATCATGTGGCTCCCCATCACAGTAAGAGCAGATCTTTCCCAGAAGTCTTGAGGCAAAAGTTGGAACCTACCATTAAATATCCAGAGCCAGTTTGCCATATTGAACTGCTCACTAACCAAGAATGCTAACCAAGCATTGCCCAGGCAATCGTTTACCTATTTTTCATTCAATTCCAAGGGCCTTAAGCATTAGCCTGAATATCCCCAAAATTAAAAATAGAGATCTCTATGGCCTTATCCTCTTAATTTTAACCAGACTACTCACAACTTGACATGCTAAGGATTCCCACAAAAAGGGTATAATATGTTATTTCTTTAACAGCAGGAGATCAAAAGCTATGAAGTTTATTTCTTGCTACCCTGGGATCTGAAAAGTCTTTCTGGTAGTAACAGCTACCATCCTCAGTGTTCATTGGTTCATCTCTTCTTGACTCTGTGGTGACTGTTGTTCATCTGCCTTAGTTTTCCAGGCATACATATATCTTACGTCTGAAATTTTTTAGGAAATTAATCTGTTTTTTCTAGCTGACAAAAGTGGGCCATTCACGTTATAGGAGTATGAACAGAACAGTGACTAAGTTGAGGACCTATGTGAATGGACTTTGAGAGAGGTGGGAGAGTCAGCAGTTCTTGACTGGTCATTAAACTGGAACAAGCTCTAATAATGAAGGCGCAAATGGAAATAATTTGAAAGAATCAAAAGGAGGCACCACAACCTGTTACACCATGGAGGAACTCCCATAGGAGATCATTACCACTTTCAAGGCCCCCAGACACAGCTCTGTAGATGTGGGAGGAAATGATCTTGATAAAAACAGGATAAAAGCTTTAACACAGCTACCAAAGTACAGCAAAAGAAACATCTCTAAGCTGGTATTTGTGCCAGTATCCCAAACGGTCAAAAACAGAGAAAGAAAAATGTTGACCTTTATACAAGTACATTTACTGTCTTTCATCACCATTTTACAGAAAGCTTATATATTTCTGTATATTTGAAAAGGCTACTAATATCAACTGAGCTAATCCCACCAACAGAAAAAAGATGGTGCTGCTATCTAAATGTTAGTCATGATGAATTACCTAATGCCTCTGCCTAGTGGACAAATCATCAATTGTATTTCATCTAGAAGCACTGGGAAAAAAAAAATAATAATCAAATTTTGGAATTAAGACTCCTGAAATTTTCCTGAAGAAGTTCCTCTTTTGGTTTTGTTAGTTAGGAATAAAGAAAGAAAAAAAGAAAAAAAAAAAAAAGAAAAAAAAAAAGAACAGACTTATGGAAAATGCAGTGCTTCTGTTGCAGATTTGTAACAGATTCCTGGGCCACTTGGAGTCTTGTCGTCTCTACGTACAGAACTTCTCATTTGTGAGTCTAAGCCATGGCAACTCAGGAGAACTAAGAACATTCTGTACCACAGTAAAGTAACAATAACAAAATGACCTAAAAGTTAAACCAGTCTTGAAAATAATTAAAAAATAAGAATAAACATAACAGCTGAAAAAAAAAAGTATATATTTTAGAGTAATTAAGTGAAAAATTGATAAAATTAAATATATATTTACCAGAAGTAAGAAAAACTGTTTGAAAGCAGATTCCTCCATGAGATTGCTTTAGTTTTCACACTTCATTTCAACATATACGTGGATTTCACTGTGTACATGAGACACCAATATTGGTTTCAATGATTGCATAGACTTCTGTATATTCTGGATCTGTAGCTGCAAAGACTGTAATGCCAACAATACAAATGCCATTTGTGTGTTGCTTCTGAAAAGGCCCTTCAAATTTATTAATCTTTTCAATGTTATTTGACTAAGGAGTAAACTGAAGCCATGGAAATCACTACTGCATAGCACCAATGAAAATCAGAGCCCAGCAAAGTAACACAACTTCTTTTCTAAAGTAATAAAGAAAACACAAAAAGCACTCAGAAAACTTTGTTATTACCTGCATTTTATTCTTTAAGCCCTGATCTCCCCAAAAGTAAAAAAGATAACAAGATCCTCTCTCTCCCACTCCAGTGATTCCCTGTGGTAAAAGTGACTGAGGGACATAAGAAAGCTTTAACACCTTGTTGCAGTCAGAGGAGTCCTTGACTGGTCTTACCTAACTTTGAACTGATGTAACTGAGTTAGTCAATGAGTCATCCCACCCTTCTTATATAATCTGAGGAAAAAGAAAGATCTCTTCCCTCAGGAGCTGGAGTACACATGAGGTAAAGCTGCCCATAAAGGAATCCTGCATTGTGAACTGGCTATGGAAGATTTTCTGGAAAACTTTCAGCCTCAGCTTGGCATTTTAAGCTTATTGAAACAAATTCTAGCCTATGACCACTGCTGAAACCTTTCCTGACATCTTACGGACATCTAGTCATTAGGCAAATGACCTTTTCCAAATGTTTTCAAATCCTAACTTCTTCCACAATCACTGTGTCTGCAGCTCCATCAATTTATTACCCTAACCCTCTGAAGAACACCATTTTCAGGATTCCTTATTCTCTCATTTTTTAACATTCAAGCTACATTACACAACAGAAAGACCTCCTCTCATAGACAAGAGTTGAGAAAACATGGAATTCTGGCTGAAGTCCATGTTAACCATATTTTTAGGAGTCTGTCCATTCTTGCTATAAGTGCTTATTTACTAACTAAAATGAACTTTTTTTTTTCCTGTAGAACACTTCTAAGTGTATATACACATAATGATGACTGTACCTGAATGACAGAGCTGAAAATTGCATTTAAAACAAAATGAATAATTCTACACAGCCTAAACCAAAGCATCAGTCATGACCTGCTCCAAGCATATATTTTTCTCAAGTTTTCTCAAAACTTACCTGAAAAACAATGACTTCTTATCTGTTTTGAAAGAAAAAAAAAATACAGCAATTGAAGTACTCTGATACTGTCAAGTAAAAGTTGGGTCTGCTTATTTCAAACCAGAGGTTGCCTTTGTTCTACTGTAGTTATTTTTCTTCTTCTTCTTCATTTTTTTTTTCTATTTTTAGATACAACTAACTATCCGCATTATGACGACTGCTTTTGAAGTTAATCATTACTGCATTCTGCAGAATGCTACATGCCAATTGTGTGATACAGAAAAGATAAAAACTCATGAGACAAAGGCTTCATAAATTTGCAGTGCTTACTGCTTAGGGAATACTCAGAAGTCACTTAAGAAAGGAGACATTTAAATAAACAGGATTGAGGTTTGTAAAAATGTAAAGCCTTATTCTGCTTTTCAAAAGAACGGAGTAGCTGAAGGGACTGCACCTGATGTAGCACCTGCATTAAAAATAAGTTACTTCAGGAAGAAAACTTATATATATGACACTCATCAAAGCAAAGAATTGTCTTGCAAAGTGAATACAGGAAACCTCATTTGAAAAGCCAACAACCGTTGCAAAGTTTTACATGAAAACTGATCGGTCTGCCAATACTATATATTCTTGACATCTGAAGTTCATGACTGCTGACGTTTTAGAGCATTATAAAGCTACACATTTGTACATTCTACAACGTGAGTTCTGAAAGGGCTGTAACATAAGACAGGAAATATGTAGGCCATTTTGATATCTATAAAATAGCAAGTGGTTTTACACAATGTTCTGCTACCAACAGATGTTTTAAAGATGGTCTGTTAAATTTCAGCAAAAGCATATTTTAATGATCTATGTTGAATATACCAATGATATAACCTCAGTTCTCTTCGTGCAACTCATTATTTTGCTCTCGTTTGAGTAAAAGGGAACTTCAGTATGAAAAGGATCCATTTGCACATCCAACTGTGCCCCTTGTATCTGATTTTAAATGTATGACTTATTTGAACTGAAATGCCCGAAGGCAGGCACCTGAAATACCATTCTGGACCAGAGATGAGAGACAAGGTTTAAGGATTGACCCTGACTAGCAGAACTTGCACCACAAAGACAAGTAATAGCATATTGCAAATTATTCATCCTTAATTCATTTGCTCTGACAAACGATGTATCACGCGTTGTGCTCATACTTCTTTATTCATTACAATTGATACAATACAGTTTGTCGTGTGTTAGTCATGTATTACATATATACGCTTCCTTTCTCAAAGCCTAGAACATAAGATCCCTATTAATCGGTATTTATAGGAGTACCATGTGAACATGAATATTGCTACAAAATACTACTAGGTGTTAAAAGCAAAATCAGAGTCACGAATAAATGCAAATTGTGTCAGCGCAAGTGCCAGAGAGACCAGGGCAGACAGAAGCACAAATTATGAATGAGCCATCACCAAACAATAAAGGATTATGAAATGAAGCTTTGCTGATGGCTGTGAAAGGAGTTTAAAGGATAAGCAGAGAGGCTTAAAAATAATAAAAAAAAAAAAAACAGGAATAATATTTATTGTACTTGTATCAAATAGAATTCAGAATGTGTTCTTTGGAGTATCTTTGTTGTGTAAAACAAACTGTTCATGCCCTAATAAGAACTTTATATGACATGTCAGAGTGCATCTCCATTCCACAGAAATAAATAATCACCTAGCCTAGCTTAGTTACGAATCCTGTTAAGACTACTCAAGAACTGGAGAATCTTGCTTTGAGCAGATTAATTCCTGTCACTTGAATGGGACACAATCACAGTGCTTGCACTTGCTGCTTAGCTAGTATTTCAGAACAAAATTATGCTCTGTTCCATATAGGATGTAGTATCTCCACACTTATTTCTAAAAATCATCTGTATTGTAAGGAAATAATCATGATACTGAGGATATAAACACAATAATTTATTTAAAAGAAAGAACCTCACAGCAACTTGCTTCTTGCGTGAATGTTTTTTCTTGTGGCTTGTAATCTAAAGTCTTTACTACACACTGTGCCCTACATCTGGGCCTCAGCAGGTTTAGAGGTACAAGATAACTACAACTGGTATTTGACCCAAAAAAGCTCTACAGAAACTTAATTCCAAATGAACACAAACTCCCACATAAAAATCAAATCCAACTATAGTTATTTAAAACTGCATTAAAACAATAATCGCTAAATTGCATTGCCTGAGAGTTTTGTTGCTGATTATGAGTTCTTTTTTTTTCACCCCACTGAATTCTCCTTTTATGAACACATGCATTTTTCCCTTTTCAAGTATTTTGTAAGTGCATGACATCTATGTCATATTATAGTATAATATAATTTCAGAACTGTTTTCCTGAATTAAAATTTTGACTGCACACACACACAAAATAATCTACTTTGACAAAATTACTTGGTGCTTTAAAATTTGACAAGGGCTCCACTGAGACAGCTAATGAATAGTCCTACACTGTTACACAGGCAAATTCAATACAATGATCTTGTCTTTTGAAAAGTTTATTGTAAAGTATAAAATGAAAGAATGGTAAGAAACCAATAATAATGCTAAAAGAAACACTACATTCTTATCAAATTATTCTTATACTTCTAAAAATTAAATCTGAGGTTTAAATACTAACCAATATACAATCTTTGTGCTATATAAACAGACTAAACTTCAAAAAACATTTATCACAGAAAAATTCACATTGCTAAAGCTTCAACAGTTATTATACATATTCATAGCTACCCAGAACATGTCAAATCTTACACAAATAAGAAACTAATTGAGAAAATTAACTGAGAAAAATCATTAAACTCATTGTAAGATGGATATACAAGCCATTACTTCAGTGTCACAAAGAAAAAAAAAAGTATTACCAAAAACTTAATTCATGTATTCACTTCTACCTGTTACCACTTCTTCCTTATCTCACCTGCATTTCATCATTGCTACAACCATACTTCTATTGCTAAGATAACTTCAGCCAGCATGGATGTCCTCCTGAGCTGACACAGATGGTTGTATCCTTATATGCTCAAATTTAGAATTTGTCTAATATGCTAGAACAATTGCCATCCAGGACATTTCCAATGAAGGAAAAAAAAAAATAGACAAGGTAAAACACACAATGAAAGTAACATCATGAAAAATAGCCTTAAGTTTATGAAGATCTTCACACCTTCCATCTAATTTGTGAGGCTCATAGTATTTGTGCATAATCTCCTCAAATATATTTCTGCTACCTTCTGGACAGTCAACTATTATCATTTACACTGAAAAGAAATACTAAAAGAAGAGAGAGACATGGCTTCTTAAGAATGATTTACTGTTTTTTTCCCAAACCTGACTGGAAGATAAGAAAGCTTCAAACACTAGATAAAGAGAAATATTCCAAACTCCATATTTTGATATTACACTAACCATTGTCATGGGAAAATAATATTAGAAAGACAAAGTCACTCTTAATTTTAATGCATTTATCATCAAATATTATACTCAGCATGCAAAGCTTAATTATTCCTTTTCAGTGCATGAGGAAAGTTAAGCGAAGATTAATTAAGTGAATGGACCCAAGTGCATCAATTTTGAAGAAAAGTTCATGGAAAATGTGTAACTGTTTCCATACAGAAGTCTGATTAAGAGGCAAAACAACAAACCCTCTTCCACATTTCTGCAAACCTGAAAAAAAAATCAAACAAAAAAACCTGTTTTTTGAAACAAAAACTCATGCTGTGTTTCCTGAACAGTTATTCAACCTCATGTAAGCTTAAGAAAGAACTTCTGAAATCAGATTTACATATGTGAAGTGAGGCCCTATTCCTGCAAATACCTCTATGCAAGCATTATTTATTCAGATAGGCAGGCCTAATGAAACAATCTGGGCACATCTGTAAAGCTATCCATGTGCATAACTGCTTATTTGATCAGATCCCCTGCAAGAGCAAGCAGGTATCTGCATGTCATTTGAAATTACCCTAGATAATGTTACTTCTAGATGAGATCAGTGAATTTCTAGTTGACTCAGTGATGCTTTAGAAGCTGTCTGCAGCTTCTGATGACTGCAACCAATTCCCAATCAAAAAGGGCTAAATCCTGTCATTCCCATGGCAAGGTAGCAGCCCTCTATCAGAGTACTGCATACAATACATTGCCAGTCATCACGAGAGAACTGCAAGCACAGTGATAAGCATTAGCAAGAGCAACAATATGATAGAGACCTGTTGCTTGAAAAAGATTATTCCAGCCAGATGGATTAATGAACACTGCAAGTGGCAGTCAGTAAAGCCAAACATCAGCTTCAGCAGAGTACAAGCACACACACGTTACTTTATAAATGACAGTATTGCAGCTGGAAGGCTCACTTCTTTAGCATACAATGGAATCCATTACTATTTTCATGCTCCACTTCTTTGCTAGTTTCGCCAGTCCATTAACAAAATGAGATGAAAAAGAACACACAGAGGCAGGGCAGCATGCTTCCAAAGATCCTCCTCGTCTTCCCCAGGCACACTCCAGCCTCTTTTTGTGTTTGTGTGCAATAGTGCACCTTCAAGCTAGTAAGAGAGTTATCTCGGACTGAATTTTAATTTGGAAACCTCAAATGTAGCAATGACAAAAATACACACAGAAACTTTAAATGTGTTAACAACTCTCAATGAACACCAGCAGGTTTGAGTGCTGTATTCCCTTAGGCTCTTCAAACCCTAACCTGAAATCTCATCCACAGGTCAAATTTATTCTGAGCACAGAATAAAGTGATATAATTGCTGTAATTTGAAGAGAAGGGAACTTTTTTTTTTTTTTTTTTTTTTTTTTCCCATTTACAGCAGTTTTAACCTTGAACATATGACTTCTAATTCAGCAAAACAAAGGTTTGGAATATGTCATAGGAGGTCATGTCTTGCTTCTAGTGTTGCCTTAATAAAACACAAAGTGTGTTAAATACACACTGATAGAATTTATAATAATGCTAAGCCATTCCTTGTATGGACTGGTGTTCCATTGAAAATACACTATTTCAATGAAATCAAAACTTCCCACAAAAAGCATAATCTTCCAAAAAGACTAGTAGATTCTGTCCATTCTCTGTTTACAGGGGAATTAAGGGTTATATAGCTATATAATCTAGGTCTGCATTATATGAACCTCCATTCTTGCAAGTTCTGAATGGAGTCTCCTTCAGAAAAAAGCTTGCACTTTTTTTTTTTTTTTTTAGATAACTTTACATACAATTATAACAAGATGAAATTAAAGAATGAAAGTTAAAAAAAAAAAAAATTGATTAACCTTAAGTTGTTTTCAGTATTTTCATTTCTCAAAAGTTTTGGAAAAATTTGCTTCTGTTCCAAATTATCTCCAAATTATTATCTTTTGTATAATGGAAGATGTTTTATAATGTTTGAAAGTGTTCAGAAATATATCTCAGGCTTTACTGACTCACTAATGAATGATGCAGAGCATCATTCATTATGGTCCAGAGCAGACTATGATATCTCAAAGCCATGTTTCCATTTCTAGGGCCTTCTCAAATACTAATTATTTCCAGCGAAGACTCAAGCAGCGCAGAGTATCCACCTGTTTCTGCATACTCACTGACCTATTCTAATACAAGGTAGAGGAGAGACAATGGGGGGGGGGGGGGGGGGGGGGGGAAGAAAAAAAAAAAGACAACTATGATGTCCTTGTTAATATGTCAAAGATAAAATAGGCCTGACATTTATATGAATTATACTAGAAAACACTGAGTTTTAAATGGCCTTCAGCACTGTCAAAGTGCTGTAAATTGGCTTTAAGTGTGAAAGAAAGAACCATTCTCAAACCAATTGACTGTATCTAGAAAAACTGCTTATCTCTCTCTGCAACTCTCAGAAGTGCCTTACAGCGGTTCCCACTCACAAGGAACAACACTCAGATCATTTAAAACTTATGGAGCTCTGATTCCCTGGGACTACAAAGGCAAAAACCCTGTCACTCCACGCAGTGTCATGTGGACACAACTACACAGGACTTGAAGTCTGATTATAAGCATTTTCCAGCCTTGCAGCACTCACGTGGAAGTGGGCCAATTGTTGCTGCAATCATTATTTTGCTGGAAACAGTGGATTCCGCTGCTTGCTAAATCATCCCATCATACAGGGGAAGCAGGCACGTTTTCCAAAGCAGAGTTGGAAACACAGTTTTGATGCACACTGGCTGCAAGCCTCCTGTTACACTTTCAAACTTGAGCAAAAAAAACATTTTTTTTTCCTATAGAATTATGACCACGCCATCTTTTATAAATAGTGCAACAATGTCCATTTAAAATACCTCTGAACTCTGTCTGAAAGAAGGAACGATGAGCAGCCCAGTTATCCACTGAAGGTTACCAGATTAAACCAGAGAAGTAAGTAGGAAATGCTTGCTTGCAATACCCCTTTAACTAGAAACTTTTTTATGCCACTTCACTTATGGAAAAATAGCATTAACATAGAGAATGTTTAGTACTAAAGATGCTGTGGTTATTTTCTTCAAACATTTTTAACAAGAAAACGGTTCTGTTGCTGTTTCAAATATATTACTAGCCATGTCTAAAGTAAATGAATCTTGGAAAAGCTGCAAAAATACATAATCATGTTGAATACAATCAAAACAAAGTTACTGTGCTTACAATAATTTAACTCTCAAGCTAAAGTTTTCTATTTTGCCATTCAAATTAGCAGTAGAAGGATTCACAGACGTGTGACAGCTTGAGAGTCAAGTTGTATGAGAAAAATATCAAAAGAAAACAAAATCTACTATAGAAGAATCCACAAAAACAGCTGATCTTTATTTTTTATTTAATTCAACTTGCTTGGCTGAAGAACAAGGAGACAAATAATTTTAACAAAAACAGATTTTTATGTAAGCAGATGGATGATAAGAGAGATCTGAATTAGAACAGCAGAGGTACAAGAAAAACAGAATAGTCTATATTTGATTTTCTTGTTGTTGTTTGTTTTAAATGTCACAACCAATTCAGAAAATAAATTCTCCTGAAACTGAAGAATCCATAGAGTATTTTTTCTTTCACTTTAATATACAGTTTCTCCAGTATTTTTATTAAACAAGTAATATTAAAGGTGATAGTACTACCGGAATGGATTGTTCTACCACAAATGGCAAGAATCACGCTGGTTTGTTGGATCGGATATATATCTTTAAAATCTGTCTTTTACTGCCTATTCTTCCAGTGCTTGGAATGTGATCCAGATCGGTTTACTGTTTGCTTCTCTTTCCTAATCCAGATTTATAGCCCTTGTTTAGGTAATCCACCATTCAAGCAGGAAGCTTTCTTTTGTGGTCTGAAACCACTGAATATACAGAAGCCCGTGATTCTCTGGATGCTGTTACCAACTTTTTGCTATCTAAAAATCTCTGGGTATGTTCATTCTTTTCCACCTTCATCATTCAAAACTGCAAGGAATATTTTAGACATATACCTCTTAATAAAGAAATAGCAGAGCTGTGAGAGCTTCCTTTTTGAGATTACCTCAAATTTTTTCCTATAATTATTTACCATCATTAATTACTTCTTTTTATTTAGTATATTGTAATATATGAAGAATAAAATTTTTATGGATGAGGAGAAGGAAAAGCAAGAGAACAACTGCATACAGACACCAGTCATGGAATGCCTGAGATTTGAAGAAACTGATGGCAGACAGCTGGGGGAAGTGCAAAGGAAGTGAACTGTTTCATTAATTTATCCCCCAAAAATACAGGGGATTATGTAGCTTGAATTCTCCGTACAAGGCACACCAGGTCTCTGGCAATGGTGTTTGCTTGATGTTTAGTGGGTCCAGGAAAACTATAGCATTGTCAGAAAGGGGCTGCAGAATACAATTGTATTTTCAAACAAATAATTATAAGTGGTATATTTACTTCAAGCTTATTTGTAACTGTACAAGGACATAAAACAAGACACACCAGTAAGGGAAAAATGGAAAAGGAAAGAATGTTGGTGTAAACAGGGTTGGCTGATGTTTGGAAAGACTTACTGAACTCAAAGATCAGTCATCATTGATCTTCATGACTGTGATCACTTCATGACTGTGAAAGCACAGGAAGAGTCAGATACGCACGGGGAGCTAAAACATTGCTCATTTTTTCAAGGACACGAGAAATATTCAAGTGAAACAACATTAAGGATGTATTAGAGATAGCAATCTATCATTTTTATCTGATCATTTCTTATACAAAACTACACAAACATTTTCATGTGATAATAAATCATTTGATCTACAGAACAGGGTTATTATCTTTCCGTTACCACACAAACTGAAATATGAAAAATAAAGGTAATTGACACTAAATGTTACTAAATAACAAAAAAGCAAAGAAAAAAAACATTGCAATTCTTATGCCTTATCACCCTAAAACTCTGTGGGATAAATTTTTTCCATCCATGTAACAACTGATGTACTCCGCAGAATCCAAGAGAAAATCCTCCAAAGAAGAGTGATTATTTTGACCTTGAAAAGAAAGGTTGATCATTGACACAATTACAACATACTATCCCCATAAATGAAAGGGAAGTCATGGTGAGAGTTATTCTTTTCAATAATTAGATTACCATGTCGCTCAAAATAGGGGGAAAAAATGGTGTGTAAACAGCATAAAAAAGTGCAAATAATGATGAAGTTCACCACATACTGTATTTGATACTGGACAACATAATATTTTAAGACTTCTTATGCAATCAATCCCTATGAATCAACATCTGTATGCTAATTACTGTAACAACTACAAGATAAATCTTTTTGACTTGCCTCATTTTTTTTTCCTTGAAATCTTTCTGCAACTCCTCTTTCACTGTGTGAAATATCCTTATGATATGCTCCACAGTCCCCCAGATATAAGGGATATATTTTTCTATTACTGTTTTCCTCCTTTCTTCCTACTTGTACATCCTTGCCTCCTTCTTACCATTCTGCAGTAGAATTATAAAATTCAGGTGAAATTAAGTAACATAACCCCCCTTTTCCAATATATCCAAGTATACCAAGCAAGCACACTGTACTCATTATCAAGAATTTTCTCCTATGCCTCAAGACCTCAATTAATAGCCAAGAAGGTAACCATGCTCATCATTTAGGACTTCACAGAGCAGCGTTACAACCATGTGTCCCACAAGAGATTTGGTAGTTCATCCCAAATCGGCCTGCTCCTGTACCACATGTAGTTCCAGGCAGTGCTAGAAAACAGGTTCTCCTAAGTAAATACCAGTCAGTTTGTGAAGGCAGTTTCCAAGGAATATAGCCATCTACTACTCCATCTGTTCACCACAGTAGATGATGTTTCAGGCCTGTAATGGTTGACAACTTCAAATACAGTCTTAACAGTTTCCTAAGGAGGTCTGAGGAGAAGCATATTCTAAGATGAAGAGTTTGACTAAATGCAAGAAGTATGTGCATGAAGACATCTGATGAACTACTGGAGGATGTTCTGAAAGTTAATTTTCCAGATGAGAATAAGATTTGCCACCATTCAAACATGCTTAAAACAATCTTTTGGAGCAGGCTGTGAGGATCTTGTTTCTTTCAGAATTGCTTTTCTTCTAGATTATGCCTTCCTAGACAGCTGTACTTACTGTATCAGTGTTCATCTGATTTTTCTCTTGGATATCACAGCATTATTAAGACTTCTTTTACCCCAAAATATTTACTGGGTTTTGTTATTACCTCCACTGAGTGTTTTCAAATTCTGTAACAATTCCCAATGTCTCACAAAGATGGCAGCATTACCATTATGCATATTTGAAATTTCTACAGAAGTGAGAATTTTCTGCTGGAAGATATTATTTTCCCTACTTATTTCTTGAAGCATTTCATTTTTATTTTTTTTATTTTTTTGATGCTGAGACTTCAAACTTAAGTCCACACAGAATTGTTTCTGATGTAAATAGATATATTAAATGGTTTGGTAACCAAGTGTCATATTTAAATTGTTAGTTAGGCTTGTTAAGCTTGTTTTTAAATGACTTGTAGTCATCCACTCTGTTTCCAGAGGAGCACCGAGTTGAAATGCAGTACTTTAGAACGTGAGTATATCTGTTCTGTGAACATACACAGCCATTCTTTTCACTTTAAAGAACTTGTATTAGACATATTTTCTAGTAACTAAACACTTTGGCTATTCCTTATGAAACAGATATGGGTGGAAGCTCCTCTAGACAGTAAAAAAACAAATTTCATAGTTCATATCTTCCCCTCAACACACACACCTCTCTTCGGAACTGCAAAAAGGCATTCATTAAAATATCAATATATCTTCACAAGCTATGCCGTCCCTAGCTTGCTGCTCCTACCTGACCTTAAAAGACTACAGCTGTCCTTTAGTGAATGGTTACCGAGCTTCTGAATGTGCCAGCTGTAGCTAAGCCAGGAATCAAGAAATATTCACACCTTCCCTGAGCAGGAAAAGATGTGTTTTTCTTTCCTTGTCATCAATCATTAAACAGATTATTGACAAAAAAAAAAAAGTGGAATATGATTCTCTGTTACCAAAATATATGCATATATATAATATAATATTTGATAAGGGGCTTTTTGATTTTGTTTGTTTGCTTTTAATAGCAACTCCATTCTTCTCCAAGGGAGCCTGGATTATGCCTGAGGAACTCTTGGAAGACTTCACTCAATAACTTTCCCTCAGGGAGAATCAAGCCTTTTTAACCTTCCTGATGCCAATCCGAAGTTACAAGAACAATTAGAATTAAGCTTTGCTTGTGCCCTGGTCCTTTGTCAGATCTATCTGTTTTTCTATTCAAGAAACATACTCTGCTACCTCCAGCAGGAATGAAAGAAAGCATCAGAGAAGCCACTGTATCATCAGACAAATCCCTTACACAGAATGTAAGCACAGAAGGTAATAAATCTTTATGCTGCGATTACGTACACTTCACTTGTTTTATGTCACGTAAGGTTTCTGGATGTGGCTACCTATATATATTGTCATTGGCAATCATAAAAACAAAACAAAAACAAACAACAACAACAAAAAAAATGTTTAGACCTGGATTCAGCCACTCTTATTCACCTCAGAAAATTACAGTGAATAAGACTAACTCTTAAAATTTGCCACCTACCAGGTTTACAGAATTAAGACCATCTCAGAATTCGCTAGCAAACATTTCTCATCACTGCAGACATGAAAACATCAACCTTAGCAAAACCTTCATTATCCCCACTCTCCTACAACTGAAAACTTTTGTGTATTGAGGTGCAAGACAGCATGTTCAATGGTATAAAAGACAGCAATAAAAAAAAAAAAAAAGAAAAAAAAAGTGATTTGTATCAGTGCTACAAGATTCGGTTGTTGCTCTACCATAACTAAATAAGTTGGTTTGAGAGGTTTGGCACTGTAATCATCCATACACTATAAAGAGCAAATAATGCATCTGAGATTCACTACTATTTTCCTGATTTTATTAGCCTTTGAATCAGACTAAACATGCTGTGTTTTTCATTGCAGTTTTGCAACTCAACCTTTAAAAAATGTAATCCAACTAGTCATATAAAACTTTGATTCCTTAAGCCAAAAAGGAAACTAAAGTTTTATGAAAAATCTGCTGGGAGATTGAAGCATGGAAATGGCTTATTCCCATGTATATTAAAAGCAATAAATTGACAGGTGTTCAGTTTGCACTTGGAAGTTTCCACCAAAAAAAAAAAAGTTATGATGAAAAAACAGTGCCATAACTATGTTACATTTCCTTATGCAACATGCCTATGCATTTCATGTGCATGCATTTCTTGTGCATGCCTATGCATTCTTCTTCATGCCTATTCATTTTTATGTTACATGCCTTATGCATTTCTTAAACACCACCTTTAAAGCAAATACTGGCTTTAAGAAGCCTATAAATTAACTGCCCAAGTGCCATTAAATGTCTGTTTAAGCTCTTCTGAAACAGCTACTGAACAATAACTTGTTTGAAACACCCATTTTCTACTGAACAGGTACAAGTGTGAAATAATAACATAGCCTTCTTCTCAGTAACCCTACTGGTTACTCCCTATTTTGCAGCTGCACATGAAAGCTTGATGAGAAGCAGTTGAAGGCCCTGAGACAAAGGCAGGGGGAGCAGATGTGAGCCACAACCTCATTTCTGTACCACAGTGTAAAATTCTGCACAGCACTCACCAACACAGGAACATGGAAGCTGATGTAGCTGCACCCAAGGAGAGCACTGATGAGCTAGCTCAGAATTTATCAGAAAGCATCATCTGAAGGGAAATTTCCTTAAAGCTAATATTTTATTTTGCCTGAAAATGTATACTACTAACAATATTTATTTTTTCATTTAGTCTCAAAAAATATTTTTTAACCATCTGAAAATTTATGCTGACAAATAATAACACAATTCCCCAAAGAAATTTTTCTCTAACTTCCTATCTTGCTGTCACTTCTGAGTACTCCTGAAAGCTGGAACAACTAAAATAATCTTCCAGTCAGTCTCAGTAGAACAAGAAGAACAGATAATTTTACATTATTAAAAAAAGAAAACAAAACAACAACAACAGTTAAAAGGTGATAAACTTTAGGGTTCAATGTGAAAAGAACAGTGACTGCTTTGTATCCGTGCAAACACACTGGTAAGAGACTTAATTTCTGCTTTGAGCTGTTTGTGCCAACACAGAATCTGTAACTGAACACGGTGACAGAGAAGGAAGAGCTGCTTACTTGGAAGCTGTTAAAGTAATTGTCTCCGATGACTCTGCAATACATCATATTATTCCAGCGTTCAAACTGCCTAGCATGTGCATGTGTGTGATGATACCCACATCTGCACACCACTCAGGAAAACAAAACAAAACAAAACAGACAAAACCATGAGTCTGACTTCCAAATCTTTGGTCCCTATTTTCTGCTAGGAAAAATGATTAAAAAAAATAATAAAAAAATAAAATAAAAATAATAAAAAAACACCAACAATACAGACAAAAGAAATCACCAACACACAGATTTCAGAAATTATTTTAGATGAGAAAGGGATGCTATTCTATGCAGATGTTGCTGACGATGTTCCACAAGCATATAATTAGAGATTTATTCCTTAATCACCTGTGAGCATCCTACGTGCAACACAGTTAACTCTGTATGTGGCAATTCTCAGCACAACTGGGAAAATGTTATGACAAAATATTTGCATTAGAGAGACTAACACAGACATATCTAGCATTAACATTATTATCTTCAGAAATGTAAGCAGATTAGAACAAAACTGGGCTATTTTATATCTAATAGAAATCTGCTGCCTTAAAAAAAATTGAGTCTTTCAAGTAACAAAAATTTCCAGATAAAAATAAGATAAGCAAAGGAAATGCAAATAGGTGGAACATCCTTGTGAACATGCATGAAGACTGATTGGCAAGACAAAAGCTAACCAAATAAGCACATAAGCAGACTCCTCTTTTGGGGACGAGAGCAATAGCACACAAACATCTGACATAAGGCAGAAGAAAAAGGACAAAGCCTGTTTCATTTCTGATTTCTCTCAAAGAGCTCTCAAGCCAGATCTCCTAGAGGTCTGCAACTAATGGCTACCAAGAACCATAGCTACTAGTGCTAAATATAGTGTCATCTCCACGGTATTGCATACTCAAAGCTAATTTAGAATATATATTAAAAACTAACAGCTTTTTATATGTGGCGATGACAATCAGTATTGTGTAAGAGCTGCCATTAGCAGGAAGTGTGTTGCTCATGAGAGAAGTTAGCAAAGTTCAGTTTTAAAACTTAAAACTAGCCTGAACGTCAGTCTGCAAATGCTCCTGTTCCACAGATCTCTAATTCCCTAAGTGATGTATAGATATATTGAGTTACAATCACTTCATTGTTATGCAAGTTACAAGCACCATGAACTTACGGTAGATGGGCTGAATTTGAGGAGTTCCCCCAAATGTAACATTTGTAGAATTACAGGTTGCTGGGCTTTTCCTCCTTCCTTCCTCTGGCCCTCCTGGCTTGTCTTTTTAGTTTAGAAAACTATCCATTCAGTATACGTTCACACTTCCTAGAGCAAGGAAACAGGGATATGACAAGACACATTGGCCCAAGAGATTTCCTAAAAGTTCCTCCGCTAATTTGCCTGCCTCCTTTCAGAAGCATTGCTTCGGAATACAGCAGACGTCTAGCCACGGCTGCTTCTGTATTAAGCTCACTAAGTGTCAGCTTCTGTCAGCAAAAGCAAACTAAGCCCTCACAGAAGTTAAACAGAACACAAGAGCTTTCCTAACAGAAGAGACAGAAGCCTGTTCATCAAAATCACCATGTAGTGACAAACAGATCACTCACCATTTGGTGGCCGAGCTCGCTCTTCTGCTCCCTCTGCATGTCACGTCAATGTCTGAGAGGCCCATGTTCCGCTTGCAGGCCTGGCAGATTTCAGTAGCTTCTACATATGCTTGGGATGCAGTTTCCCTTTTGCCATTTATCTTTTGTAATGATTTACATTTAGCTTGTTTTGATTTGTTAGTTCATTACACTGTCTTCACCATCACTCTGCAAAGACAGAGATGATTTCAACAAAGTGAAAGCCAGTCAAAAAAGCAGAGCAATTTCATGTTTCAGGCTGTTTTTCTGCACAGAATTACTTTGGTGGTGTTGCCTCAAAATACTTGAACAGCCTCAGGGCTGCTGTTGTCTCTCTGAAGCATTTTCTTATACGATCAAGTTTACATCCACAACAGAAAAATCCCATCAGACTAAGAAATGCAGTATTTATAATTTTAAGGAATTGTACTGCTTCTCTAAGCATTTCCAAAAATTATTTTCCTCTTAAAACCATTGCTGCTGATTGCGTATGTTAAGTACTCCTCTTACCCAGTATTGCTTAGCACATACTTCTGCTCATGCCACTGTTTAGCAAATGTTACATCATTTCTGCAACATGATTATATCTATTGGAAAACATCGTTCCAGCTGCATCACTATTGCAATGAATTTCAAGTCCTATTCACAAATGCTTTATTTCAGATATGAACTGTCAAGTTGCCACTGATTTCAGCAACACATCTCAAAGCTAATACTAATATGCAAGGCAACTCGGAAGCTTCTGTAAACTGTTAAAATGTCACCATGACTCGCAGAGCATAAAGAAGTGTCTCGAATTTCTTTGTGGCAAGCATTGTGCCAGTTGTTCTAGGTTCACAGATGCACATGAATTAACCAGTTTCACTATTCCCCTCCCCTTCACTTCATTTTTCTCATGTTTCAGTAAAGCTGCAGTTCCCAACATGTTGTTCAACGCAATTACCTCACAAACAGAAACACAATTAGGCGTTATGTTTCTTGCAGGTAACACTGAGCAAAATTAATATATACTGAACTCAGATGAGCTATCTACCATTCTACTGAATTCAAAGGTCCTTAGAACTCAGCAGGGAGCATGCATAAACTGTAAAGTCAGACACACTGCAAATATAAATCTATATCCTTTCTCTAGAGGCTGAGGCTCAGGCAGCATCCTCATGCGACATTAATGTTTCTATCTTTCAAAGACCTTGCCAGTATCCTTAGGCAAAAAGGAGGAAATGAAGATCTAATATTAACAGTTTTTATTTTATTTTCATGGCAAAAATATTTCTGTGTTGGGGAAAAGTAAGCCTTATTATACATAATAAAGGAAAAAGAAACTTTCTGTCTCCAATTCCTCTTTAAGCCAATAACTGTAAGTAACCAAACATTGGAATGTGGTTATTCCTTCACACGCTAATAAGCTCAACTAAAAATGCTTTTTTTTTTTTTTTTCCTGCTACAGGCCCTTAAGCAGTTTTTCATCAGTGTGTGGATATCCTCCGAGCTGCCTGTTACAACCCTTTACCATATGTTAGATATTTTAAATGTTCACTGCACAGACAAAGAGCTCCTGCAGTTTGTTAATCTTTCCAACCAAGATGTTAAAGTCTCTTAATAGGCTTTTAAGGATATTTTGAAAGAATTTTTAAAAGGTTTTCAACAGAAAACCACAAAACAAATACTGAAATATTTTTAGACTGTAAAAGTAAATGAAAATGAATATCTAGTAGTTAAGGTATGAAACAACTTCAGTTGCAGTTTTTAAACTACAGTTACTAGAAACTGAATAGTTGGATTAGTCTCAACAAATGTAAGAAGAATACAGTTATCAGCGGAGGGAGTCACCAGAAAAGTTTTTGCTACTCTCATTTACCAGATGTGATTGCCCTTCCCTTTAGCACAAAAACCAGAGGCTTTACTATTCAACTTCTTAAATTCTTCTCTGAAAACAGCACTCTCACTCAGTATTGAACTAGGCTGCTCCTGAAGATGGACCTTAGAGCAGGAAAATAACACTAAATCTCCTTTTAATTTTGACATGCCTGCCTGTCAGTAAGAACTTCCTGAAAGTCTCAGAGCACCTGCAGTGTGAGAAACTAAAACAAGTTTTAACTTTGATTCCATTTTGCCCATTTCCTTTATAAAAAAATTGTGTATGAAAACATGCCTTTAACACAGAAGATACCTGGCCTCCTCAGAGTAACAAAAAGGGACGATACTACTTGCTGCAAACATGTGAAGGGTTCACAGGCTGGATCTCCATAAATATTTCTGTTGTTTTTAACTTAATTAATTTATTTTTATATTACCGAGAAACACATTTCCTAGACTAAGCCTAGCTGCTGCATAACCAACATGTGGAACAATATGAGTTCAAGAACTCTTCACTAGCAGTGTCACCATCAGAAACCACTGAGACCTATGAAAAAGCCAGGGATGCACTTCTCAATTTCACCAGAGTCCAGTCCAACAGCCTACAATTACATTAATCTGTTTGTGGAGAAACAATCAACGGGCAAGACAGGCAGACTGCGAGGTTGTCAGATGTTAAGGTGTAAGACAGCCTGACTAAGATACATGGTAGGGTAACTGCCAAAAAAAATTTAACTCAGAAATCTTCTTACCAAAGGTCACGGTAGCTCAACCTAAAAGAGAATATGATTAGTTTGCTGTCCAGTCACATAAAAGGCAAGAAAAGATATGCAAGAGCCAGGTGTTGCCTGTCCATAGTACCTGTCCAAGCACATCATTCAATTGACGGTTTTTTAAAAAGCCAGTTTTTAATTGTCCACTATCCCTAAATTTAAGAGAAGCATTTTGAAAATATTAGCATAGTCAGCATTAAAGTATATCACCCAAGAACGCCCTGTGACACTTATTATGAACAGGTAGACAATTAACATCATTAGATAACTATTTACCTTTCTACATTACTCTGAATGCCCAGTCCTTACTTAAATTTTAGACTATACCTCTAGAATATACTGCTGGTATTCTTAGAGGCCTTCTGCGGAAAAATTGTGGAAGTACAATATTCAAGAAAATTCAGTCTCTTCTGCTAGATTACAAAAGCCTACCTGCACACCTACAAAGGAGCCCAGAGAGACATTTCAGCAGGGGGGACCCCAATTAATACCCTGTCCTGGTTGCTCTCAGGCCCATCATAGGAACCAGCTCATCTCCACAAGCCCAGAGAAGAGCACAGGAACAGGCAGAAAGCCAAAATAAGGTCTCAGAGAAAGGGATACCCTGGGTAAGCTCCTCTCAGAGCTGTCCCAGAGGAGCCTCAGCTTCATTATCCAGGTGTGAAACACTTTATGAGAAAAAAATAGAGCATCTTGCCAACTGAGGAGGGTTATAAAACAGGGTTATAAAATAGGGTTATAAAACACATTATGGGATGCAGAAGAGCACTTTGGGATTGCAGAAGACTTACGATAGAAAGCTTAGAGGTGGAACTAAAGGAAGGGAAAGCTACGGATTTACAGAATCACAGAATGGTCAAGGTTGGAAGGGACACGTGGAAGTCATCTGGTCCAATCCTCCTGCTCAAGCAGAAACACCTAGAGAGCAGGCTGACCAGGACTACATCCAGGCAGCTTTTGAAGATCTCCACAATGTCTCTGGGCAATCTGTTCCAGTGCTTCATCACCTTCGCAGTAAAGTACTTCCTGATGTTCAGAGGGAACCTTCTGTGTCCCAGTTTGTGCCTGTTACCTCTTGTTCCGTCACTAAGCACAACCAAAAACAGCCTGGCTCTTTCTTCTTTCCACCCTCCATTCAGGTTTTTATATACACGGGTAAGATGCTCTCTGCACCTCCTCTTCTCCAGGCTGAACTCTCAGCCTCTCCTTTAGGCGGTTTGGAGAGGAACAAGTGTGGGGAAAACTAGAGGGACAAGGAATAAAATGTCTGGTCATATGTAAACAAGCAATTTGCTGGTCAGTAAGCTTGCCTGGCCACATCCCACACTTGATCAGTGCAATCTGCCCTATTTTACTGAACTCCTTTCTAACTCTTCCTGGGTGAGGGACTGTGTATGAGTGCGTGTGTGTGAGTGCAACGACTGGAAACACTACAACCACAGCTTGGAAGGCCCGTATGTCTGTGTGTCAGTAACTGAAGAGAGACCAGAGTGAGTAGATATTCGTGACAAAAACTGGAGTGGGACCATGGGTCACAGAGGCCCATGTACCCATGATGCCAACAAGCAGAGTAAATGAGGGTTTGTGTACCAGCAGCCAGACTGGGATGGCAGGGTGGAGAGCCTGTGTCCCAGCAACTGGAGAAACTGGGGTGAGTGGAATCTGTACCAGTGAGGGTGGGACCCAGGATCAGAGACCCACACACCCATGGAACCAGCAACTACAAAAAATGCAAGAGTGCAAGTGTGTGGGCACTCACAAAGATCAAGCTGGAGCAGCGGGCAAGCAGGCCTAGGGGACAAGGGGGGCATGTGTCTCTGAGGGTGAGAACACAGGAAGAACTCAGCTGCTGCAGGGATGTGCACTGTACAGTCTCAGTAGCAGACCTCCACCCTGCTCAGCCAGAGAAGGGAGCAGGATCAGCCTGTTGGTGCTGACTGGGTTCATGTGAATGTTGTGTGTCAGTCTGATCTGTGGAACAAGCTGTGTATGTATACGCATGTGGGGCATATGTGTGAGCTCTACCTGTGTGCAACGGCAGGGAACACAGTTCCAGCCTTGTTACTGGTTGGACTTGGGGCATGAGGCTGTGGCAGCTTTGCCTCTCTTGTACTGTCAGATCCAGCACAATGACTTTTCTCCTGACATCTAAATGCAGATGGGTACCTACAGCCATAAGCTCTTAAGTAAATTTGGAGTAATTCTCAACCCAAAGGAACATCAAGATTCAGGCAAAATCAGCTGAAGAATCCTCCATACTCTGAAGAATGTAAAGGGGAAATAAAAGGCAAAATAGTTCTGAATAGTGTTCCCAGCACTTTTTCCAGTATTTTCTCCTCTCCTTTTGTTGTTAAAAATTTTAAATAACATGAAGCTGCATTTCAGAACTGCCTGGGAGAAACATTAAAAAAAAATGATAAATTGTTCTAGATTGGCCATTAGTATGTTACTTGCCCATGTGAAGGCTACTCTGAAGTTGCTTCTAAATCCATTTCAGCGCTGCAAATGAAATCATTTTAAGACGACAACCTTTCACTCACATAAAAAAAATCACATCTGCATGTCTGGAATGTGGACATTTACTTTAGGGAAAAGAAAAAACAGACAGTGACTGATCACCTTCTTCAGCTGAACACATTCTGTTATTAAAGAAGGGCTCAAGATTGCTGCTGATATATTTGTTTCAGAAGCACTTACTCAGCCACTGTGAATCATCCAATAAGGTATAAAAAACTAGTCTGGAGAGAAAGCTGATTCACATCATGTATACTTTTCAAATCTTGGGTAAAAATTATTTAAATATTAGTCAGAGTGAGGACCATTAGATGTCATTTGTAAATGTTGACTACCTTACAGGATAAGAAACTAAAGAAAGATTTTTGATAAAGCTCAAAATAAGTTATTTCATACCAAAAAAAAAAAAAAAAATCTGTCCTGTGAAACAAGGATCATACCAGAGGCAAACATTAATCCCTAACCGTCATGTACCCAGATGAATTTATCAGTAAATTCATAACATCAGAGAATCACTGAGGTTGGAAGGGACCTCTCAAGACTGCTGAGTCCAATCCCCCAGCTCAAGGCAGGGGAAGATACAGCAGTTTGTTTAGAACTTAGTCCATTCTGGTTTTGAGTATCTCCAATGCTGGAGAGAGACTCCACAACCTGTCTGGGCAACCTGTTCCAGTGTATGAACATCCTCATTTAAAAAAAAAAAAAAAAAAAAAAAAAAAAAAGCTTTTATGCTTAAAGGGAATTTCTTGTGTTTCATTTTATTTCCATTGCCTCTTGTCCTTCAACTATGCACCACTGAGAAGAGTCTATCTCTATGTTCTTTATTCCTTCTCCATGATGTGTTTAAACAAATGGGTATAATCCCTCTGAGCATGACCAGATGTCTGATTTTGGCTGGGATAGAGTTAATTTACTTCATAGTGTCTGGTATGTTGCTGTGTTTGGGATTTAGGAGAAAAATAATGTTGATAACACACTGATGTTTTAGTTGTTGCAAAGCAGTGCTTGCACAGAGTCAAGGATTATTCGGCTTCTCATACTGCCCTGACAGCAAGAAGCTGGGATTGGACACAGCCAGGACAGCTGACCCAAATTGGCCAAAGGGATATTCCATACCATATAGCAGTATGCTGAACATTAAATATGGGGGGAAGTTGGCCATGGGGAAGCTGCTCAGGGAGTGGCTGGGCATCAGTTAATAAGTGGTGAGCAATACGTATATTTCCATAATATATTTATTTATTATTATTATTATTAATTATTAATTATTATTAATTAATTATTATTATTAATACGTATATTTCCATAATATATTTATTTAATATATTATCCTCCGTAATATATTTCCATACGTATATTACTATTATTACCATTTTCCCTTCCTTTTCTGTCCTATTAGACCATCTTTATCTCAACCAATGAGTTTACCTTTTTTCAATTCTCTCCCCAATCCTATTGCGTGGGAGAGAGTGAACAGCTGCCTGGTGCTTAGCTACCTGCCAGGTTAAACCACAACACCAGAGAAGTTGTAGATGATGCATCCCTGGAAGTGTTCAAGGGCAGGTTGAATGGGGCTTTGTTCAGACTTACCAAGTGGGAGGTGTCCCTGCCCATTGCAGGGGAGTTGGAATTAGATGACCTTTAAGGTCCTTTCCAACCCAAACCATTCTATGATTCTTTGATTCCCTTTTCCAGGTTAAACAGTCCTAGCCTCTCTTCAGGTACTCTAATCCTCTCATGATCCGCTAGGTCCTCCGCAGACTTACTCCAATAAATCCATGCTGCTCTTGAATTGAGAGATCCAGAACTGGGCACAGCACTACCGATGTGCCTCACCAGTGCTGAGGGGAAGGATCACTTCCCTTAACCTGCTAGCACTGCTCCTCCTAAAGCAGCCCTGTATGCCACTGGCCTTCTTTGCTGCTAGGGTATGTTGTTGCCTTATAGTCAAATTGACAACAGTAGGATTCCACCCCCCCCCCCCCCCCCCCCCCCCCCATCTTTTTCTGCAAAGCTTCTTTCTTGCTGGTTAGTCCCCAGCCTGCACTGGTGAGTAGTGTTAGTCTTTCCCATGCATTCCTTTGAGGAACATGTGGTTCCTGTTGACCCATTTCTACAGCCTGTTAAGATCCATCTGGATGGCATCACAACCATCTGATGCCAAACACTCTTCCCAATTTCAAATCATCTACAAGCTTGCTGAGGGTGCACTATATCTTATTGCCCATGTTATTAATTGAGATGTTAAACAGTATTGGACTTGTTATTGACTACAGGAATACAACACTATTGTGTGACTGGCCTCTAGCTGGACTTCCTACCACTGGTCACTACCCTTCAATCAGTTTTCAGTCTACTTTATCTAGCCTATTCACCAATTTGTCTGTGAGGACAGCTTTACTAAAGTTGAGATAAATGACATCCATTGTTCTTTTCTCATCCACCAAACTTGTAATTTTGTCGTAGAAGGCCATTAGGTTGGTCAGACATGATTTCTCCTTTGTAAATCCAAGCTGACTACTCCCAATCACCATCTTGATATGGTTGGAGTACATTGGCCTTTTCCATGCCCTCTGTCATCAACTCCCTTACTTCACACTTGTAAAAAAAAGTAATCTTGTTGTATTTCATATTCCTTGTCATAATTAACTGCAGATAGCCTTTGGCTTTCCTAACCTTATCCCTGCACATTCAGACAATATCTGTATATTCTGTGTCCCCAGATCCTTTTTTCAACTCTTAGAATCATAGAATCATTAAGGTTGGAAAAGGTCTCCTGCCATTTTAGTCAGGGGCTCCTTGTTCACCCATACAGGCCTTCTGTCACCTTTTCTTAACAAAATATTACCTCCTAACATACTAAATACAAACTGAAAAAAAAAAGAAAAAGAAAAAGAAAAATTAAAACCATGATACAGTTCCTGTTAGTTAATTTGGTCACGCAATCTTGTATGTTCCTGCTAGTTAATGCAGTCACAAATGCATATATCAGCTAGCGTGCATGAAAATGAATTACATGTGAAAAGGAGGCTTGGTCTCTTGTTCTCTTTGAAAAAAAAAAAAAAAAAAAAAAGGAATCTGCATCTGATAAATTACTGTTCTTGGCCCAAATTCTCAGCTAGTATTTATTCACATAGCTTCACTGAAAGCAAGGCAGCTACTCTCATTTGTACCTGCTGAAAATATACCTCATTAGAATCTTCTGTACTACATTGCTCAGTAAGCATGAATGTCAATGATTTATTTCCTAATAAGAAATTAAGCTTCTCTAGATATCCTAAATTTTTACTTGGTATACTTGCAAGTCTAGCTATCATGTTTGTTTAGCAGTTACTGTCTTAAAAAGCTATTTTCTGAAAGCTTCTCTCACTTCAAAGCAAGAAGGTGAAGAACTAGTCAAAACAGGAAAATTACTAGCACACCACTACTGTCCCCATACTACAGACAACTGAAAGTAGAAAGGGTTAGTTGCCACAAGAAATGCTTGCTGGACTAAGTCATACATCTTCACTAAATTGTTGAACAGCGAAGGGCTATCCAGTGAACAACCAGTACTTGGTACTACTTACATTAAAAAAAAAAAAAAAATACAGCTTTTAATCCAGACCAATAAGGAAAACCACATTTCTTACAAAAACTATGAGAGGATTCCATTGTGTCGATACAAACTCAAGACAAAGGCAAAGAAATTAACCATCTAAGACTCATGGGGCACTCAACTTGTATGTATTTTTGAATCCATTAGACTGCTTTAGTATCTGGTAAAAGACCATTTCTCAAAATTGTTCATCATAGTAGAGAAATACTATTTATTGCTAAATAAATTTTGTTCAGGGAATATTGATGTCTCCATGTTTCTCAAGTGAAAAAGCCTGTTTTCAGAGATTGTTTTGCACACTGACTACAGCCTTCAAAGTGCTGACTTCTATTTTTTCATTCAGACAATGGACCATCAACTAAACAAAGTATATTTTTTATTGAGGTTCAAAAGGAAGAAGATGGAAACTCCCCCCAGAAGTTAATTACAAATAGCTGAACTGATCTGAGAAGTCTGAGTGATACACAAGGGAGAAAAGTATTGCCTCTCAAGGATGAACAAGATCAGCATAAAGTCTGTGTAACAGACAGATTCCATCAAGGCCAAATCTGGAAAAGCCTTCCAAATATCCAGAATGTGATGACTGTAGGAGCTCAAGAAACTCTGAGGAAATCTTTGTAAACATGTAAGCACTGAACTGGGTTCTTAAGTATGAAGCAATGAGTTTTATTTATTACAAGTAACTGATATTACCAACTGACAAATATACTGTCACTTTTGAAATAGAGATTTCCATTTTTTTTTTCAAGACTACATTTTAGTGAAAACCTGAAACTACAGCAGTGTAAGTTATACTATTTCAATGCATTTATTAAGAAGAAACCCCTGACCCAATCTTAAAATACTAGTTAGAAAATTGAGAAATTTGGGTGTATTCCTTGTTATTCCATTACCAAGTTATTTAAAACATATTTACACCACAGATAAAGACAGAATTGGCTGTGCTAAACTTAGAAAATATGGCTCAACCTGGAACTGAAAGCTCAAAGAACCATACATTTAATCTCTTTCCAGATTCAGTGTAACTGCAGTGCCATATGGACAGAGATTCATAGCTCCAAAAATGAACCAATGCAGGTCTGCACAGTAATGGAAATATGAACTCTGACAAGTGTTAGCTGGGGCATATCTACATAACCATATCCCATCTGAGCAAAGTTTTGATCCGACCCTAGTCCAGCTCACAGATACAGCTTACATAATGAAAGCTCCTCTCTCAACCATGAAGGTGTGATATTCATAAACATATGAAAAACTGAGATGATCACATTGACAAAACCACCATAAAATTAAAAAAAAAAAAAAAACACAACTCAACAGCCAGGTTCTCAGCTTTGTAAGCAGATTTGTAAGCCGCAAGTTGCATGTCCTCCTCTCTGCTAAACTGTGAAGAACTAAAGTTGAACAGCCTCAGGGAAAAATAAATAAATAAAAAGATTTGTTCAAGTACTCTGTGAGCAGCCTGTTTTGGTGAATACTGCCTCAGCATCCAAGCAGAGTGGACTACCTTTATGTTTAAGAAATCAGTTATTATCAGAGGATGTGCTGAGCCTAGCCTGGCAGTCATGAAACTACTTCAACTGAAAAGCTGTGTTAGCACGAATTATTCTTCAAAGTTTTTCACTGATAATGCCAGTAAAGGTAATATCAATAGTTAGATGAAAAGGAACATTTTCTCCATTTTTTTTTTATTTTTCCCAGGAGAAAAAAAAAAAAAAAAAGTATATTCCATATCAGTGAATTCCCCAGTCTTTTATGGTTATATCTCCAAGTCTCATGTTTCACACTGTCTCCCATTTAATGGGAAGACAAGTAGGGTTCTAGAGGAACAGAATAAAGAAACTGCAGTGCCTACATTTGAGAAGGCAAAAGAGGAAATAAACAACTGAAGAAAAGGTATCTTGCTTTTAAATTCAGTAAAGCTTATGGGACAGATATGCTATTATCAGCAAACGTTTGAAAAACAAGTGCATAAAACCTTTCAACCTTTTCTTTGATAGGGTAAAAGACTTGTTAAAAAAAAAAAAACACACCATGAGACTGCATATATCTTGACTTTAAGCAGAAATTTTGACACCATGTCACATGGCATTCTCATATGTAAATTAATGAAATGTAATATAGATAAAACAACTATGTTTTATGGCCTGTAGCTCCCTTTGTAATGTAGGGATTGAGCAACTTCCGTCAAGGGATCTATCTTGAGTCTGGTTATGTGCAGTGCTTCAATTAATGATTTGGCTGGTGAAATAAACATTATGCATATTAAATTTTCAGTTGATGAAACAAAAGTTGTTGGTTTGCAAGTGTGTTGAAGATTAGGATGAGAATTCATAATCACCTAACCCTATTTTTGTTTTCCTCTGAAAAATAGTTGAGAGGAAATCAAAGAGTATAAGTCGATAAAAACAAAGCAAAGTACAACACCCAAGTGGAAATAATTCTCTTCTCAAACACAGGATGAGAGTAACAGTTTTTCAGATAAAGATCCTTGAGTTTATAGTGGACCATAAAACTAAATGTTACAAATATGTCATCACACAGAAAGGCAAACTTCATACTTCCTGTTTATGTGCCGTATTTACAGGTGGTAAACCTCACAAGTTATGTCCTCACTTTCCTAAGCCTTGATAAGGCATCAGCTGGAATTCAGTGTTTAGTTTCATGCTTTGCATGTCAAGAAGGACATATATCGACTAAGGAGAGTTCAGTGGAGATCAGTATGTAGCTTGGGAAAGAAGAATTAGACTTGGTTAGCCAAATGAAAGAGATCAAAATGGCTATTACTACAGTTTTCAGATATGCAAAAAGCTGTTGCATTGAAAGAAAGAGGGACCAATTTTTCCTCCATATTCCACCAGACGGATAGAAACCAATGATCAAACTATAGCGGAAAAAAACCCACCAACAACAACTACAAAAACCAACCAAAAAAAAAAAAAAAAACACAAAAACAAAAACACCCAAACAGGTTAAATGTAAAAGCAAACTTTTGCAGACCAGTGTGACAGATTGCCCAGGGATTGCAGTGGATTCTCCATATATGAACATTTTAAGAAATGAATTTGTATAGAGGATTGACCCAAATTGTGTTCAGGTCCATTCTAATCCTATTTTCAATTGATTCTGAAGGTTGTGAAGCATCATCAATTGAGAGAAAAACTAGAATGTCAAGCAGGAAGGTGGATATGATAAACAGAAGAAAGAAATGTGATGTGGATTACTGATATCAATCACAATCTTGGTGACTAATAGGAAGACCTTCTGTTACAAGCTTTCCACCTTGTTCGCTATCTGGAAATGGTGAACAACCACTGTGTGCTTAAGTAAGCTTGCAACAGTTTTCTATCATCATGTTTTGAAGGAAAATGATGTCCTATGACATATATGGAAAGTTATTTCCATTAGAGAGAAAGCACTACAAATACCATTATGAAAGGCACTTGTGATAGGTCCCTCATCCAGAGAACTGTATGCAGTATCTCTTGACCATCCTTAATATAAGGATTGTTTATTTTTAAAGTACAACACAAGCATAGCATTACTATGAAGATAATCAGAGGATCAGAAAGGTTTTGTTACCAAGTGAAAATAGTTGTTCTGTCCTGTATTTACCAGACTAAGATCTGACAGCGATGGTAATTGGATTTAAGGATAACCAAGGAAGGAAGAAAAATATCCATATAGCATTCACTCAGGAACAAATAGAAATTAAATCATCAACAGATTTACATCAGAAGTGCCATAAAGAACTTTAAGTATGAATTTGCAATAACAATGATATTTTTAGGGAAAAAAATATCCCCCTGAATGACTTAAATGCAATTTGATATATTTCTGGCAGGCAAGGGTTCAGAATCATCATTTTTTACTAAAATCCCAAGATATTTGAGCCATACATGGGTATGTTAAATTCATACATACAAATTCACACTTCATGCATAAAAAGGACTACTCAAGGACATGTATAAAAACAAAGTAGACCTTCTTTACAACAAAGGACTTAAAATTCACTTTTATACATGTGTGCATACACACACACATACATTTTCCCAAGGTTTAACTCATCATGATGACTGGCAGTTCTCCTTTAAGTCATACAGCTTTGGCCTCAATCTTGTTAATCAAGCAATGATGTTAACCAAGTATTTTTCCCATTTTCCATTCCCCGTCTCCCCTTCACTCATCATCTCTGTGCTAACATTTTAAGTGGTTATTCACTGTTACTCATCAATGGTTATAAATTCCTCTGTTCCCTAATCCTTGCCTCATGCACAAGCCCACTTCGAATGCATTTTTGATGTAAATGACTTAAAATAATTTCTAGCCTTCTGTTAAAGACCTCAATAAAAATGGTACAGAAGTAATCCATGAAGACTGGTGAAGATTTATAGAAAAGAGAATTGACCACTGGTCTTCAGTATTACAGCAATGACTTGCAGATTCCTATTGCTTCTTACCTTTTCAAATATGGAAAGGGTTAATTCCTTTTTCCACCATCTGAATGGCAGCTTCCCATTACAGTCTGATTTCTAATCCAATCAACAGAAAGGAAGCTTGGGATCATTTTCCTTACTATTATTATTACTAATTCACTTTGCTGTAGTGTCATAAACAAGTCAGAACTGTTTTTCAAAATCATTTCAAGCCATCTTTCAGAGTCAAAAAAAGGACAATTAGGTGTTTTTTTTTTAAATAAGCATGTTACATAACTAGTCTTCGGTCTTTCTGAATATTTCTTTTAGCACTTCGAAGAATAGCTAGAAGTAGAGCTCTGCATTATAAATAAGCTTAATCTTAACCAATAACAAATGAAAATATTTGAAAATTTCACACTATCTCGTAAGTCACTCAGAGAAAACATTTTTGTACTTTCACACCCTCATTATGAATAATGCAACAAGCCAATTAATAGAAAATGTATTGAATTATGAATTAGAAACAAATTAAAAATGTAACATTACAGAAAAAACAATGAATACTTGTTTTAAATTCCCCTTCCAGACAGGTAACCATTTTTAACTATGTCTGCAATCCACATTTGATCTATATCTTTATCTATTCTTATGGCTAACGAGGAACAAATTACTTATTACTCATGAATGACACTAAGTACCCACTCTTGCACAAAGGAAGAATATTACAATTTACATTTAAATGAGATTTGAAATGTTAATGAACAGAGCCAGTATTCTAATTATCTATACAAATACATTAAATTAAAGTGAACTTTAGTAGATGAATTACTTCAGAATCATACTCTATATTTGCCCAGCAGCATTACTGAAGGATAGTTCAGTATTTGTAGGATAATTCCCAATAATCAAGGGGTCAAGAATGGGCAAACAATGCCACTATATATTTAATATCACTTAACAGCAGAGAGATGGTTAATTTTCACATTATGTATACAGAAACAGCGCAAGAAAACACCTCAACAATATCTGATACTTCCTTGTGCTTTAATATCTATAGTGCTGCTTTTCTTCAACTAGTCCTGTCTGTGTCCACCCCCCCACTCCCCCGAACACTATCTATCTTGCATTTTTTTAAAGCTTGTGCACACCTAGATTTAGAGTGTGCTTTTTCCCAGAGTCAGGTGGTTCCAGGCAGACATGGTATTTTGGTGCCTATCTCCAATTGCGATGCTTAATTTCCCATTGCCTGAGTTCTTTATATAACTGGCATTTAAACATTTGAGAGGAGGAAAATAAAGAAATTCTACAGGAATACTCTGTGCACCTGAGCTGAAGATGCTTTCTTTCTGAGTATTCAGTTTAAAAGGGCAAATTCACATTTTTTTTTTCCTTCCTCTGATCAGTATACTGATTTGATTGAGGTCCTAGCTCTATACCAGGAAAAACCAAGAAGCACCATTAATATTCTTAAGTTTTTCTAAGCAAAGAAAACATGTACTTTGCCTACATTAACAAGCCCAGAAAAATAATTGTATTCAGAAACATCATACTCAGGACAACTCAAAACAAATTCCCCAGAGTTTTTGTATTTTTTGCCTCATTTATTTTACTTGTTATACATATTAACAGATTCCAGATACCACTGTAGGATTAAGAAATGGAAAAAAAAAAACAGCAACAAGACTCCTAAGGCAACAATTGTGCCACGATAAAATTTCTACTTATTTACTAGATTTTTTTTACTTTTCTATTTCAGTTTTGGTTTTGTTTTGGCCACTGCCTTCTGTACTCATTTTATGCGAAAAAGGGTAGTTCTCATTAGGGATTTGTTTGAAGGAACTCAGTAAGCAAAGTAGTACAACTGGGATTATAGCACAATGTTTTTTTCAGACTTTGCATGGTAGTACAAAAGGCACTTGGCAATAAATACCTTGATTTTCAACAGCATGTCCACATTAAATTGATGAAAGAGAGTGAAGTCCAAACACGACTGAATATGTGGAATATGCCAACAGAAAGAACTGATTACTACATTATTAGACTGTATTAACTGATATCTTTTAAACTATATAAAGCTCCATACATTAGTTTGAACCATTTTCTGCTCTGATACTGGAGTGCTTTTCACAACTGGGATGCTTCCTTCCAGCAATACCCACTCATAGTTTCTCACTATTCTTCCACTAACTTAACGATCTGCTCAGAAATTCTGGTTCTACTGGCTGTTGCACCTCTTGCTCATTTGCAGCATGCTCTTTGTTTCAGCTTAGCAACAACTGCTTATGACTGGAAACATTTTTTTCTTTTTAATTACAAGGAAGATCTTAAAAAATTCACTGAAATGAGTCACTGATACTGAATTATGGATAGATTTAAACTCTCACATCTACTTTTTTAAATCATTATCACTATCTACTGCTTCTCTTATTATTAAGTTAAATAAAGAGATAAGGTAGGAAGGTAAGTTCAAGATTTATTTTTAGGAAGGTGAAAAGTTCAGCAGTCTCCAGGTAGACTACATCAATACTAATTCTACCCACAGTTTCCAGTAAATGAGCTTTAAGACAGGGGAGCAGAGATGCTCATGATTAAAAATTAGAATAAACAGTTACAGGTTAACCGTTACTTAGAGCATTTGGCTCACGTTTTGTGTTGAATATAGGGAGATGGGACTTATCCATCCATGGAAAACTGAAGAGGCATACCGGCAGAATTTCAACATTACAATAGAAGTCAAAATTGTTGGGGGACTAATTGAGTCACTATTCTAAGCAGGAATTCTCCCCATCACCTACATCTCCCAAAATTAACATAAAAATTGAAAATCCCTCTCACTCACTCCTTACTGTTTCTGTAACTGGCTTTTACCTTCTGTGGAGAAAAAAAAAAAGTTAATACACTTTATTACTCCGTATTACACATTAGAACCAGGCAACTACACGTGAAAGAGCAGGAAAGGGCCAGACCTCCTGCACTACAGCCAGCCTACCTAGCAACAATGATCAGGCTTATATATTGCAAGCCTGAGTGAAAAGCTTCTCCAAACCTCTGGAAACTTGGAAAAAACTATTGCTTTGGGGTTATAAGTTAAATTGTTCCACTGGTCAGGATTATCTTGAAAAGTGTTTTTCAAAAATTAGAAATCAACAATCTTGCTTATATTGGACTAATAAAAAACTGTAGTACAACTAAATGAAAAAAGTTGGAAAGATTTTCACGTATTATGGTACTTAAAGTAAACTACATAGGAAGCTGACTAGCGAAGGGCCATTTTCAATGCAAACCTACTAATATCAATATTTTTTTTGGAAGAAACACTTATTTGTTGCTGGTTTAAACACACTTGCAGCAGCTGCTTCCAACTATACACAAGCATCTTTTCTGCATTTGTACTGCATTTCTCTTTGTACCTCCACTTTCCTTCATCTCTCTATGCTTTGGTACTTTAGTCAGGAGCAATTTGGCCACAGATTAAAAAACAAACAAAAAAAACAAAACAAAACAAAAAAAAACAATAAAAAGAGCCAAATTTTAACTATCTATCCTCTTATCTATCCTCACATATATCTATGCCTTTTTCTGCATTTTTTTCATTTTCAATGAAATATTTTCTGACTGGATTGTGTTCTGTTCTTAGATCATTTCCATACCTTGTTTTCCATGTATAAATTCTGAGCATTTCATAATAGTTTTTTTTATTATTATTCCAAACTCTTCAAGGTTGTCTCCTTTTCCCAATCTTCTCTGAATTGTCTAAACACATTTTTTCTTGAACTGTCAAAGGCTAAAAAGTACATTTGGAGAGAGTAGACCTTTTTGTAGTCACAGTAGTTGCTATTATCTACAACATACATATGACTTGTATACCTGATTTATAATAAAAAATATAATTTGAAAAGCACAGGGTATCTATATTTTAAGTCTCCATCAAATCACATTTTACATACCATCACAATAATAATTATCAACATGTTTCATATCTGAGATCACATTTTTAAATGCTGCTCGAGTTAAGGTATCACAAGCACATTTACAACAGACACTTCTTTCCAGAGAAATTGGAAAAAGGCACCAACTTTTTTACTCCCTTCATTAAACATGATCTAAATTACATTGTAAATATTTTTAAGGAAACAAAGAGCTATCATTCTGTTCTCTAGACTCTTCACATAAAATTGGAGCTACTCAGCTGAAACAAGCCACTAAAAATATATATCTTTCAAGCCAACAAGATAAAATGAAACTTTTAAGTCTCTCTCAGTGTCAAGAAAAATTCTACAAGCTTCAAAATGGCAATGTTTCACATGAGTAACCTGATGACAGAAAGTAAATTCATACTGTAGTCATTCATTCTTGTCATCTCCCTTCAGGTCAAAAATAGTCCCATTTTTGTGACTCTCTCATTAAAAGTTGCAAATTGGATATAGGAAGCTTCATTACATTTGTATGAAAGAAGGTTTCTGAGTTAACTTCACTCAAAGGATTGCCCAAAGGACAAGTTAGAGTTTAGGTTGAACTTCCATATACAAAAGAACAACCTCCACAAAATCTTAATGCTAGTGCCTGGTATGATAAGTGTCTGTATTTTAACTGTTCATGTTTTACTACTATTACTACTTCTGTGTAACTCAAAGGTAGTGCAGAACACAGTTTAGCATCTAATAGAACTATGTACTTTAGAAAGTATTAGTAGCTGAGTGGTGCATATGGGTCCTGAGTAGACAGAAACAAACAAAAAAAAAAAAGACAAAAAAAAACCTTTATATACACATTGTTTATTACAAAAACTAAAATATTCTGTGATGACTAATAAAAACATTATTAAGTGCTTTTCTGACCTTAGTTCTGCGGAAAGCTTGGCAAGAGTAGAAAGAATGTTTTTGTTTTTAACAAGCATTTGATGATACTCCCAAGATACTATTTGGAATATTATCTTTTCTTCTAAAGTACTTTATCCATTGCATCTACCTGCTAGAAGTATTTGCAATTCAAAAGCTCTGCGTAAAACATAACTGCTTATCACAAACAGGTAGTAGACTTGGTAGTACACTGGTAGACTGGTCATTTAGATTTCTATACAGCTGTACTTAGGATTTCTGACTAAAACAGACTTGGTAAGACACCAATGTTTTGGCTATTGCTAAACAGTGTTTGCACAGTTTCCAGGGTTTCTTTATTTACCATTCTGCCCCCACAACAAATTAGGCTGGGGGTCGGCAAGAGGCTGGGAGGGGACATGTGGGACACCTGACCCAGACTGACCAAAGGGATATTCCATACCATTTGCTTAGTAAGAGAAGCTGAAGGAAAAGAGGAAAGGGAGATCACAGAATGGTTGAAGCTGGAAGGAACCTCTGGAGGTCATTTGGTCCAACACCCATGTTCAAAGCCGGTTTTTCCAGGACCATGCCCAGATGTCTTTTGAACATCTCCAAGAAGGAAGACTCCACAACCTGTATAGGCAACCTGTGCCACTGCTCAGTCACCCACACATTGAAGAAATGTTTCCAGATGTTCAGACAGTACCTTCTGTCTTTCAGTTCATGCCCATAGACTCTTGTCCTGTCACCACTGAAAAGAGCCTGGTACCATTTTCTTTGCACCCTCCCTTCAGATGGGTTATAGATGTTGATGAGAACCCCTCCTGAACCTGCTCTTCTCCAGACTGAACAGTTCCAACTCTCGACCTCTCCTCACAGGAGATGTGCTCCAAGTCCCTTCATCACCCTCATGGCTTTTTGTTGGACTCTCTCCAGTACTTCCACGTCTCTCTTGTACTGGGGAGCCCAGAACTGGACCCAGTATTCCAAGTGTGGCCTCACCAGTTCTGAGTAGAGGGTAGTCCCCCCACTGGCAATACTTTACTTAACACAGCTCAGGACACCATAAGCCTTCTTTGCTGCACAAACATACTGCTGGCTCATAGTCAACTTTGTGTTAACCATGACCCCAGGTCGTTTTCTGCACAATTGCTTTCCAGACAGGTGGACCCCAGCCTATCTGGTGCCTTGGGTTGTTCCTACATAGATGCATGGCTTTGCTCTTCCCTTTGTTGAACTCCTTGGGGTTGGCTCCTACCAGTCCGTCTTCATCCAAGGAGAGTCAAAATCCCACTGGATGGCAGCACAATGCTCTGGCATATCAGAAGATATGTGTCATAATACCTGACACAGTTTTTGTTAATTTCTGGTGTGGTTGTGTGCATGTGCGCGTGTCCTCCAAGTTTTGTGTCATATGTGGGTGGTTATAGCATTTCTCTTCCCAAGCAACTACTACACACGCTGAAGCCCTGCTTCTCAGGCAGTGGTTGTACATCTGCCTGCCAATGGGCAGTAGTGCTTTGCTTTCATACACATTTGTTGCTTCGCCTATTAAGTTGTCTTTATCTCAACTTATAAGCCTTCTTGTTTTCCTTCTACTTTCTCCCTGTCCCACAGGAAAGAGAACTGCCCAAGAGATTGTACAGGCGTTTGGCTGCTGGCTAGGGTCAACATGCTGCAAAGAAATAAAACCTTGAAAGTGTTTTTAAACAAAAACTTACATCTTATAAATTTACAAGGATGTATATACTATCTTGTTCAGAGATATAGGGATACTCATGTACATTTGTCCCAAAAGCCTGTTGTGACCAGAAAGTTACTCCAGCTTACAGAGGCCCAAGGGCTTTGTACAAAATGCCTGTGGTCCACATAAGAAGCTAGCAGTAGTCTGAAAGCACCAAACTACCAAGCAAGAGATGGCCCCACAGAGTCTTAAAACTACCGTCCATCCAATTTCCACTCGTGATAGACACTAGGAACTTCTGAAGGAAAAAACACATGTAGACCACATGTGGCCCTTCACTGTTCTGAACTGCAAGTATTTCTACTCTGGCAGTAATCTTTTGAAAAAAATAAATATGAAATATGTTCATCGTAAATAATTCACTCAGGGTGAGAAAGCAACACTGCAGCTATATGATAATAGGAGGAGCAAACTGGATTAAAGCAGCATGCTTCAACAAGCTGTGGACAGCGAAAGAAACTGAAATACAAGAAAAAACTGCTCAGAAATGCATTTAGTCTGAAAAAGCTAGTTTTCACTTTAACCATGTTCCTGACTCTGAGATTTATTTCCTGTGAACATTTGAAAATTAGAAACTCTCTGAAATGAATGTTCAGATCAGTGAAGTTTAAGATTAAACAGACATATTTATCCAAACCTGAGTTATACTTTCACCCCCCAAAAAAATTACAATAAGCTTTATACTGGCCAGTTAAACCCAAATAAAAGAGACAGAATAAAATAGAAAAACCTGGTAGCTGAGAAACACTTAACGATTTCCAAATACCCAAACCAAACTCTCAGCAGCTATGAACAAAGAACTATTAGCTAGCACCACATGTACATGTGCGCTCACACAGGTAGATGTTCACCCATGCAAGAAATTCAGAACTCGTGAACATGCACAAAGGCTGCATTTGCTGAATAGCTACATCAAGTATCTTCACTACTGGTAATTATCCATTGTTAGAGGCTGATGTAGTGCAGCACATTCTCTTTCAAACTACAGAACCTAATGTCATGAATTTAACTTATCAGATGGTTAAGGCTGCATCTCTAAGGTATTAATTGAGTATCAACAGCTTGTACATTTATATAATCTTCCAGAAATACACAATTCTTTCTCTAAAAAACTTGGAAGCTGTTTGAAAATGGTTAAATAAATCACTCAGCTGTCAAATTACAGAAGTACTATTCTTCAACTCAGCACTACGTAAAACCTCTACTATAAATACTAAAGCACTAAGACAAATTTTAAAGATCTTGAATTTAGGAAGCATCTGGTTACTCTTTATCTTGCATGTATTAGAATGTAGCAGAGCTACTGCTTATTTTATCAAATGTCAATCACCAACTTAAATCAGAGAATTTGGTCACTTCCACAGAAATTTCAACATAGTTGTACTTTACTATATCACAATCTTTTTTTTCTTCATTTCACTCAAATGCATTTCAGTTTTCCTGCCATTAAAATGGAACAGCACTTACAGAAATGTAAATATTTTTGATTGACCTGTAAATGATAACAGGAACTTGAATTGCAACCGAATCACTGAGCAACATGGTGCAGAATTTACTGCAGTGGGTCCAGAGTTGTAATAAGGGTGCAGCCTCCAGCAGAGCCCAGGACCTCGGGACTCCTGCATCCTAGCTGCTCCAGCCCAGCCAGGGGCACCCAGAGGTGCCTCTGCCCCAGTCCAAACAACACAGCTGATGCTTTCTGCACTGCACGGTTGAAGCAGCAGCAGGGCTGAGCGTGTACCCCAGACGCACACAGACAGCAGGCACTAGTACAGCTGAATGCCTAATACCCATGCCCTGGTTCTGGGTTCTCTTACCCTCCATACACATAACTTACCAGGCGCCCTACTTTAAGGCTACACCTGGAGTTTCTTTATGGCTCATCAACTAGTGGTTGGAGACTTTTGGTCTTGGACAAGGATAACAGAAACAATGCCAGTCAGATTTTTCTCTAAAAAGGTTCCTGATCTGATCACCTTAGTAAAGCAGATACTCATATTTCACATGTGCTTACTGAAAGAATACTAAATTTTTGTGATTTTTTAAGTATACTAAATTTTTGTGATTTTTATGTAGACAACCACTGAATACCAGTGTTACCAACTGGAAACAAGCTCCTATCTTTACTGCTGCTGGCATGTCATCTATACAATATGTTCATCCTGCTGATGACAAAAATTAGGAAAATGAAACAGTAACCTACAATACCTGGAAGCTTCTTTCTTCCTTTGATATATGCCAACTGTGCAAACTGACATCTAAAAAGACTTCTGATTCTAAATGTGGAAGATCAGGAATATTAAAGGAAACTTGACTGTTCCATAGACATGATATAGTCAGGTCTTACATCCTGAACTACAAGAGCTCTGCTGTACAAGTTCTGGACCTCAAGCAGCAAAAAGTAGGAAACCTGTGTGCTAGCATGGAAATATGGACATAGCAAATCCTGGTATTTAAACCATAGGAGATAGCTGAAGCACTGGCAGGTGAGATGCCACAAAGGGGCAACAAATGTCAGATATTCTCCTGAGAAAAAAAAAAAAAAAACAAAAACCAAACAAACAAAAACACCCTCAGAGGAGGAACTGGGTTTCCTACATGTATAAAATGAATTTCTTCAGAGATGTGCTGCCACTGCAGAGTAAGTGGCCAAAACTCTCTAAGTTTAAAGGCATTTTTCATAAGTGCTTCTTTCATAGTTCTCTCACGTCCTTCTTCCTGCTGAAGACAATTCAGAGTCCAGAACAAGAAAGATAGATAAAGACTAATTTTAAAATTAGATTGATTTGCACAGAATAGAGGTACATAAATCATAATCCTAGATTGTGATCAAGCTACACTGGGTGTGTACATATGCCCTGTACAAAGATGCAAGAATCACAAAACTCCAGATGTGTCACATATGCTACATTCTTGCAGCACAACACAGTCAGACTACCAGCACAGAACATGCAGCAGGAGCATGAGGGAGCCTCAGGGTACTGGGCTTGCATCATCTGTCTTCTCAGAACAGAAGGAAGGTCTAAATGTTCAGTACATGAATCTTGATGCTACATGTTCCTATACCCACTGGGACTGATTCTGCTTTCAAGCAAGTTTTGTAATGGTGTAATTACATTGGCTATAGTGAAAATCTAGCTAACTACCACAAGAATAATAAGATAATCAGTCCTATGTTTGCAAAAGCAAAATTCAGTAACCTAATAATATTTAATAGAACTGACCCCTCTGAAAAGGCCAAAACTATTTAATCTATATGCAACGCACACTGCTCTACACTTATGTAGTTATAGAAAAATAAAGGTCATTTTGTGCATGACAATTCATGATCTTATTACAAGAGTTGAAAAAAATATTCATATGCTTTTGTTACACATGCCAACATTTAAATTGATATCCTGCTAATGATTTTGGATATTGTGTCTCAGTAAGACAGAATGTCTAACTGGATTTTATAGACAGTCATAAGCAGTGAATATGAGTGACATGCAACAGCCTTTAGCCTTCTGACCAACTCCACAGCTGAACAGGCATGACATTATTTTGTTATGATTACTAATTCAGAACATATTCACAACCAGCAGATGTTTTCCTCTTCGTTGCTTGGCAATTAAAGGATGTTGCTGCAGCTGAATTTTGCACATGGACAGCAAGATGACCAAAACAGTTCCGTGTTGTGATTTAACCTGGTAGGCAGATAAACACCACACAGCCATTCGCTCACCCTCCCCCCTCCTTCTCTGGGATGGAGGAGGGGAACGGGAAAGTGAAGTCTGTGAGTTGAGATAAAGACAGTTTATTAAGACAGGAATAATAACAATAATAATAATAATAATAATAATAATAATAATAATAATAGTAATAGTATTAATAGTAATAACGTGTACGAAATAAGTGATGCACAATGCAATTGCTCACCACCCGTTGACCGATGCCCAGCCTATCCCCGAGCAGCCGGCCCCCCCTCCACCCCGGCTAGCCACCCCTATATATTGTTCAGCATGATGTCAGATGGTATGGAATACCCCTTTGGCCAGTTTGGGTCAGCTGTCCTGGGTCTGTCCCCTCCCAGCTCCTGCTGCACCCCTAGCCTGCTCGCTGGCAGGACTGAGCGAGAAGCTGAAAAGTCCTTGGCTTGGTGTAAGCACTGCTCTGCAACAATTAAAACATCAGCATGTTATCACTCTTCTCATCCTAATCCAAAACATAGCACCCTACCAGCTACTAAGAGAAAATTAACTCTATCCTAACTGAAACCAGGACGTTCTGTATAACCTTTGGCTTACAAAAACTGTCCCTTAGTGCAAATGATCCTTCTAAAACTAACACTCTTTATGCACCTCAAAGAAAATGGATTCATCTTGAATTACTAGTTAATTCAAGATACTAGATAACAACCAGAAAACATTTAATTTTAAACTGCTATATGAGTATTTAAAGAATACAGCTAGAAGAAAAGAGGTAGCATTCTCCACTGCTGATGATAATTTCAGAGAACTCAGTTGCAGGCATATTATTATTTTTTTTCTTTTCAGCTATGAAATAACCAAGTTTGTGTACAGTGGGAGAAAAATGCCAGATGAAAGCTATTTCTTGTTATGTACCTTCAAAAAAAAACAACAAACCCAACAGCTCTTGATTTACAGTAATTATGAAAATACAACAGCAAACCAATTGTGAGGAGTAAGCTTTAGAAAGTTAAACAAATAAAAATTCAGATGAGCTATTTGCAAGAAGAATTACGAAAAAGCCTGACGTTCCAAACTGGTATGCTAACAAGCTTTCATATACAGCTAATAAGCTTTCATACATGGAGCAAAGACTATAAGCAAGGATTTATACATGCATCTCTCTCACTGTGCACGTATACTACTTAACCAAGTCATTCATTTGTAAATAAGGGGAAAAAAATAACATCATGATTTTTGATGAAAATCACTACATAATCACAGACTCTTGTGTTGAACCAAAATAAATACCTGACTGCTGGACTGCAGGATCTTCAGGCACTACTCAGGGGTATACTTCTGCTATGTTAGTGAAACATTGAGGGTAAAAAAAAAAAATTGTGCCTCTTTACTCTCCTGAAAACTAAACCATCTTGTTTTATTCAGGGGGTTAATCACTCATTGACAGTAAGATAATTTTGAAAACAAAAGGTTGAATGTCTAATTGAAGATTAATAAGGTTTGAAGGAATTGAGTCCTTTGGAAAGCTGTTTAATGTATGCATATTCAAAGTATATTAAAAATATATATTGCAAATATGGGTTAAATGCTTTGTATCAGAAAAAAACATTTATATGAGGAGAGCTTTAACGAGCAGGGATGGTTGTTTCTTTACAAAATAATAATGTGAAGTACAGCTAAGAAAAGGCAACAGCCCAAAAACCGACAGTCAGTACCAAGGCAACTAAACACAGCCTGCCACATATCATCACTTTAAGATGACTCCTTTATTATCCTGGGGAAAAAAATAAATAAATAAAAAAAATCACTAACACTTTCTGTGTCCAATCACTGTGAACTCATTTGTTATTCATTGAAACATCCATCAAGGATCAAAATAGATTCATTTGCCATTCATGATGCTCCCATATGCACTTCTGCAGGTCTTGCACTGTATTTCAGCATTTAAATGACAGATCGTACAGTTGGAAGTAACATCATATATTAACACTTTGAATACCATGTCGTACCCTAGTCCAGAAATGCACACAAGCAGACTCTGAACACAAAGTTTAACTGAGCTGAATAGAATTAGACAGCCATTTAAAATTAAGTACATACTTAATCATGAATACATGAAAAAAACATTCAGAACACTACACCCACACCCCAGTACAAGGGGAAAGCTGTTTTTACTGCAGTGCTTTGCTGATTCAGGGCTACAGAAACCAATGAGTTTCAAATTGCCTCGACCTGGAATGCTAATACAGCACAAAAAAGGGCACAGGTAGCAACAAGCTAGTTTTAAATATGCAACACAACCAGAAATGCTATTTTTTTCCCCAGAAATTAGTAATAAATATTTGTAAGAAAAGAACACTATGATAACATTATATACTATTTTATACTTTCTGGGGAATACACCACATTTTGGAGAACTTGTGGGAATTCTGTAAAAGGGCTAACATGAAACTACTTAGGAGGTTGGAAACATTTTTAGAGAAATGGAATCACAACCTGTGACTATCCTTGCAGGACAACTAACTATTAGCATGAAATAAAGGCAGGCTGAGGAAGCAAGGACAAGAAAACAAATACACAGTATAACCTGTGAGTGCTTTTTTGTGTGCTGTCTGAGCCTCCATTCACTGCAGCACAGCATACAGATCACTCCCCTTTTACTGTGATGCTATATAGAAAGAAGAAACGACAACAGGCAATTTTTAATCTTCTCCAGATAAAGTGGGAATTAACCTGTGGTTGCTGGTTTTCTAGGCTGGTATACTACATGGTTACAAATTAAAGATAGCAGCAACCCCACCAGCGCAGACAAGTCATTTCCCTCTGCTGTCATCCAAAGGCAGTATGAAGATAGAATAGCCTGCTGCACAAGCCTCCCAGCTGTTTTACATCACATTTTGAGGTGTCTTAATTATATTTCACATTTCACTCTAAGCTCAAGTGCTCAACATAGGATTCTGAATTGTACCTCAAAGCCCAGGTACCTAACTTCAGGTCCCACTGGACTGAAGCACCCGTGGGCACTCCACCCCTTGCACACTGCAGGAACAAACAGATATAATAGGCCACTAATCAGAATGGCAGAATTCCAATTCATATCACACTGCAGTAAGTCAGTGTAGAAGACAAAATCAGAGAATCAACTGACTTAAATTTTGAGACATTTCCAAAAGCCTCATATCTGGGTTATCTTCCTAAGAGGAAAGATGAGAGCAAAATAAAGATTTTACTTAGAAATTGCTATGGGAAAACACTGGTAGAAAGTTTAAAATAATAAGCATCTGGTAACATTTTTAGACCTTATTTAAAATCTACCCCTTAGCATCTCATTATTTAGTGCAAGAATGCTCACACAAATATCAGAAGCTTAAACGTTAGTTATTCATATTTAAAAGCACTCCAAAATTTGTATGTGGAGATTATTTTTTTTCCTCTTTTGCCAATGACATGCATATCAGTCTTTCATGTACTTTGCACAATACCAAGTTTTGAACCACTTAATTTAATAGTTGAAAATGACAGGAACTTAAAATTCTACAATATGTATACCTACACAGACACTGAATTTTTAACTTCTTTTTTTTTTGAATAAAAGGAGATACTAAATCTTCAAGTGAAATATTTATTCATATCAGAGACAGACAAAAGAGAATAGCTCATGCGTAGCCCAGAATAAAGCAACCATATTACGCAAAGGAAAAGTTCTTCTATTTCTTGACTTTTTCTCACATTTTATAGCTGATTATTATTCATAAAACAAGGGACAAACATAATAAAATAAACATTAAATCTTTGTCCTAGGGTATTTGATTTTTTTATGCTTTACTGTAGTTCATTTTAAACACCTCTTATCTAAGAATAATTGGTGTGGTGTATAAGTCTAAAAGTAAAGTTAAAATAAGTTATTTTTATAAATGATGAACTTGCTACAGTAGAGAAAATACTATTTCCCCTCTAGATAAAGGAAAAATAATTCATATCAACTGCCTTTATGCTAAACAATTCTGGTTGAAAACAATGGCAAGATCTACTGAGTTGTCAGATCTCTTTCTAGGAGATACTTTTTTTAAAACAGTTAAAATGCAAACTAAGAACTATTTTGTCCTTATGAATGCTTTTAGGGCTGAATTCAGGAAAACCATTTATTCTCCATTGTCCTCCACCAACACACTCATTCCACACACTAGGTGTGCCCAGCAAGGGCAGAGGAGGGCACACACAAAAATGCTGGTGACATGTACATTGTATGTTGGCAATACAGATTACTATAACAATATGGCTATACAGCAATCAATACCCATAATATCCAGTTTAAATGTGAATTAGGCATGAGATCTTAACACACACCTTAAAGTCTGACATGGTTTGATAAATTCTGAACATACACTCAGAGGTTTTGACTGGTCCCTGCATAAGGCATGCACACCTCAATTGCTTTTGCAAAACTCCAGCAGGAGTTTCAGCTGCAATATTCCTTGCTGAGACTGCACACTGCTGTCTGTCCCATCCAGTCTGCTGCTGCTGCTGCTTGTATTCATGTTGAAATGTATTTGCGCCTCATCTTTGCCCATCCTGTAAAAACATCCTAGCTTTAACTGGTTTATTAAACACAAATTTAAAAGGAGAACAGAAATTACTTTGTATACAATTGAAAGTTGGTACACATCATGTATATAAGTATCTTCCATATTTGTGCTGGTGCAAATCATGAAATTGAATCACTTTTTTGACCTACAGAACTGTATTTATTTAATGAAAACATTAGCAAGCTTCTGTGAGCATTTTGTTTTTTATCATGGATTTTGGCCAAGTTTGTCTTGGTTTTAATCCACTAGGACTTTGACACAATCATTTATGTATTTTGTTTTAATTTCAACAAAGACAACATAGGACATAAAATGAAAAGGCAATGTTCATTTATAAACAACGACCAAATGTGTGGTTATGAGATCCTCGCAACAATGATGTTTTTTCAAATTTAAAAAAAGTATCAATTTCTATACAGTTATACTGAAGCTTAAAGTGTCTTGAGATACAAATTTATATTCCTATAGAGTTTTTAATTAAAATAGTTATTTGACTAGCTAACTAGCTTCAACAGTCTTCAACACAGCAGAAATCTTAGACCTTTATAGTTGACAATATTTATTAGTAAAAAGAACATTGGTAGTACAACAGGTCAGATAGCTTAAAACCTAAGTTAGTCTGAGAACTCTAAACCAGATTTATTATCAAGATGTCTAGCTTGTTACATTCCTCATGCATTTAAAACTCAGAGCTGTATCAGCTAATGTTTTGGCTCCTCAATACTAATAAAAAAAAAGTATTATTTAGTAGCCACATCTGAATGTCATCAAATCTGAAACTGGTGCCTATAAAGCCAACAGTGCAATGTGAAAATTTCTGCTTCGACACAAATTAACACTTTTAAAACAAGATGTTAGGGAAAGGTTGCACCAATAAGCTATATTCACATGACCTCCTGAAATTATTGACTGGAGGAATAGATCAACAATTATTTGTTCCCCTAAAAGGAGGCTGAGGATTTCAGGAGGAAAGAGATTACGAACAGGCATCCCCACAATCCCCAGAGAAATGACCAAAGAATTATATAACAGCCTCTTGGGTGTGCCTCCATCCTTTGTTCTTAACTTTATTATAAAGTGGAAAAATGAACACATTCAGAGATACTTCATGATCTTCTTGTTAAAAGGAGAGGTCATGCATACGGAAACAAATTTTACTTAGTCTGACTCTGCCACCGGGGAGATGAAAGGTAACAACGGGATACAGAGAGAGAGAGAGAAGGATGAAGCAGCTCCCTTCTCCCCGTGGCATGCTGGAAGCTAATATGCTACTACTAATATGCACCGCTAATATCTGCTACTACTATGTAATAGCTTCTACTAATATGCAATACCTTAGCTTTCCAAGTATACTCTTCAGCAGAGGCTCTTTTACAGCCAAAAGAGCCCCAGCAACATCTTGACTGGGCCAGGGTGAAAAAAGCACTTGGAAAATAAAGGCCTTAATTCTTAATCTCCCCAATTAACACTGCTGCACTCTAGGAAAAGATGACAACACTACAGGTAGGGGTGTTTTTGCACCTGTATTCCCATTCCTCCTCCAGGTTAAAAAATAAAAAATAAAAAAATAAAATGGAAATTGCAGTTAATGGATGATAGTTTACACAGTGTGATTCCACAGCACAATCACAAGTGGTATCAATTTTCACTGAAAAGGTTAAACACTTAAACTGTTACAATTAAATAAGGGTTTAGAATGTGTGCGTTGGAACATGGACTTTGCACTGAGCAGCTTTCTCTCGTCTTGGGTGGGGCAAAGTAGCTATGGCTTACTTTAAAATCAAATAAAATTATAAATTAAAATAAAAGACTGTTTGAATGACTTTCACAAATACAGTGGCTACTCCTGAAGACCTGGAGGAAAAGGAAAAGTTAATGCTGTAGGATTACTAGGATATGGTAAAACTGAAGGACAGTAGTTCCTTTCTAGCAACTGACAGCTGAGAGAAAAAGATAGTGCTTATTCTTAACTACTGGTGCGCCTACTGTCTTTGTTTGTTTGTTTGTTTCCAAATTGAGAACTACAAGCTTTTCCAATACTTTTTTCCACACTTTGTATTACATTTTCTCCATTTTAATGTTTTGAAATTATATTCAATATATATTCAATATATATAATTTATAGAGTTTTCCTCTTTGCAAGTCATCATTAAGTCTCCATGCCTTCTTCCTTTTTATCTATCTGCAAAAAAGTTGTCTACAATATCACTGAAAAATGCATATTATGAAACTCAAGAACAACCAAAATATTACTTCTACAAGCTGAAGAACTGTTTTCATTAGGAAACTATCCCATGTTAGTAACCCACTGCAGTAACCTTAGACATTACAGATTCTCAGGACATATTAACCAATGGATTGCTAAGCTACCTTGATTCTGGGTAACACCTTAGGCCAGTAAGATGGAGTCTGTGCTGGTACTCCACACCTATCAAGGTCAACAAATCCATGAAGACTCTGCCTGTGACACAGAAACCTTGAGGAAAATTCTCATCTACTTATACTTTCTACAATGTTTCTTAGCTTCAGCCCCTTATGTGCTATCAAGAAGGGCAAAGGGAACCAAAAAATGATGATAGGGAAGCATGCAGCAGTAAGTGACATATGCAGGACAAGTAGAGAGGAACACAGTGGTATGAGCTGGATGGAAGAAAGCCTGCCCAGCGACAGATAAAAAGACCAAGAATGATAATGGAAGGAAAGAGTCAATATAGTCACTGCAAGAAGTCTCACAAGCAGGTCTTGAAGCTTTGTTCCTGTTTAGATAGTATCCTGAGTCCCTCAGGAATGAAGTGCCACCAAAATACACATCCACCACTTTTTCCGTCTCTTTCAGTACCCAGGCACATCCTATGATTTCAAACAAACTTTGGGACTGACTTCAAAGTTGTGTCTGACATTCTCTGTTATATCTCCTTTCAACCAACAGCACCACAGTCGTCTCCTTTGATAAAAAGTCCATGCAACCTAAGGATTTTTCACTCAGGTTCAAAATAGCACAGCTGCATACCTGATGCAATCCAGCTACATCATCACCCCGAATTACTTTCTCCATGCTGTACAGCATTCTTAAATCCTAATAACTGAACAGACCTTCAAGAACTCTCAGACAGAGATAACACAATGCATAGTGACACAAAGTCCGCTATGCCCAGCCTATGGTGAATAGCAGCAAGAGTTGTTATTCTGAAAGCATAGTACTGCCTGCCAGGGATAAGTAGCCAGTACATATGCAATTAGAGGACACACATGCAACAGCTAGCAATGAGGCTTTGCAGTCAGAAGAATGTGATTTTTTTGCAAGTTGTAACTTAAAGGATATCACTGGATTCTACAAACCATTGCTGCTGTACAGAGCAAGACTGTCAGCCAAAATGCAAACATTTTCAAAAGCAGTGCAAGTCACTGAAAATTCTACACCCTCTTTGCAGGTACATTAATGAAAATTAATCCATATGCATAGAATATCTTTCATAAATAGAATTGCTATTGCTACCCATAAGATTGCCTGATGTTGTTTCCAGGTTGTTGTGGTTTAGCCCGGCTGGCAGTCAAACACCACACAGCCGTTCGCTCACCCTCCCCCCTCCCTCTCCGGGATGGGGGAGAGAAACGGGAAAGTGAAGTCTGTGAGTTGAGATAAAGACAGTTTATTAAGACAGGGAAAAGAATAACAACAATAATAATAATAATAATAGTATTAATAGTAATAATGTGTACGAAATAAGTGATGCACAATGCAATTGCTCACCACCCGTTGACCGATGCCCAGCCTATCCCCGAGCAGCCGGCCACACCTCCACCCCGGCTAGCCACCCCTATATATTGTTCAGCATGACATCAGATGGTATGGAATACCCCTTTGGCCAGTTTGGGTCAGCTGTCCTGGGTCTGTCCCCTCCCAGCTTCTGCTGCATCCCTAGCCTGCTCGCTAGCAGGACAGAGAGAGGCTGAAAAGTCCTTGGCTTGGTGTAAGCACTGCTCTACAACAATTAAAACATCAGCATGTTATCAGCGCTCTTCTCATCCTAATCCAAAACATAGCACCCTGCCAGCTACTAGGAGGAAAATTAACTCTGTCCTAACTGAAACCAGGACAGATATCCACCCCTTATTCCATACCATTTATGTCATGCTCAGGTTACACTCTTTCCAATACCTTCTAATTAATCACCATTTTCATCTATGATATATAGCAACCATGGTAGCGATGACATACAGTGTTATATGATAATTAACATATTATAATTCAACTCATGGGCTATTCTCACCCAGTATTAGGTCCCCTTGAGGTACACACCGGACCTCCCCATTCTCTTGCATTACCCACCAAGTGCATCCAGGTCCCCGAGCAAAAGCAATCCCACGAATGGGCTTGCCTTTTCCTGAGGCGGGAGTAGCCCAGACTGTCTTACCCAGCATGTTTCTTACGTGCACTACAGGAACTTTATCCCCTTCTACAGTGCGTAACAGGTTTGATTGGGCAGGTCCAGCTCGGTTGGCAGATCCTCTAGTATTGACTAACCAGGTGGCCTTTGCCAGATGTGTTTCCCAATTTTTGAATGTCCCAGCACCCATTGCTTTCAGTGTAGTCTTTAACAGTCCATTGTATCGTTCAACTTTCCCGGAGGCTGGTGCATGATAAGGGATGTGATACACCCACTCAATACCATGTTCTTTGGCCCAAGTGTCTATAAGGTTGTTTCGGAAATGAGTCCCATTGTCTGACTCAATTCTTTCTGGGGTGCCATGTCGCCATAGGACTTGCTTTTCAAGGCCCAGGATAGTGTTCCGGGCGGTGGCATGGGGCACAGGATATGTTTCCAGCCATCCGGTGGTTGCTTCCACCATTGTAAGTACGTGGCGCTTGCCGTTGCGGGTTTGGGGGAGTGTGATGTAATCAATCTGCCAGGCCTCTCCATATTTGTATTTCAGCCATCGTCCTCCATACCAGAGAGGCTTTGACCGTTTGGCTTGTTTAATTGCAGCACATGTTTCACAATCATGAATAACCTGTGCTATAGTGTCCATGGTCAGGTCCACCCCTCGGTCACGAGCCCATCTGTATGTTGCATCTCTACCTTGATGGCCTGAGGTGTCATGGGCCCATCGGGCTATAAATAATTCACCTTTATGTTGCCAGTCCAGGTCCACCTGAGCCACTTCAATCTTAGCAGCCTGATCCACCTGCTGGTTGTTTTGATGTTCTTCAGTAGCCCGATTCTTGGGCACATGAGCATCTACATGGCGTACCTTTACAACCACGTTCTCTACCCGGGCAGCAATATCTTGCCACAATGCAGCAGCCCAGATGGGTTTGCCCCGGCGTTCCCAGTTGTTCTGCTTCCATTGTTGTAGCCACCCCCACAGGGCATTTGCTACCATCCATGAATCAGTGAAGAGATAGAGAACTGGCCACTTTTCTCGTTCAGCAATATCTAAGGCCAGCTGAACGGCTTTCACTTCTGCAAACTGACTCGATTCACCTTCTCCCTCAGCAGCTTCTGCAACTCGTCGTGTAGGACTCCATACAGCAGGTTTCCATCTCCGATGCTTTCCCACAATACGACAGGACCCATCAGTGAACAGGGCATATTTCTTCTCATTTTCTGGTAGCTTGTTGTACAGTGGGGCTTCTTCAGCACGGACCACCTCCTCCTCTGACGATATCCCAAAGTACTTGCCTTCTGGCCAGTCCATAATCACTTCCAGGATTCCTGGGCGATTGGGGTTTCCTATTCGAGCCCGCTGAGTAATCAGTGCAACCCACTTGCTCCATGTAGCATCAGTTGCATGATGTGTAGAGGGGACCCTTCCTTTGAACATCCAACCCAGTACCGGCAGTCGGGGTGCCAGGAGGAGCTGCGCTTCAGTACCGACCACTTCCGAAGCAGATCGAACTCCTTCATATGCTGCCAATATCTCCTTTTCGGTTGGAGTATAGCGGGCCTCAGATCCTCTGTATCCCCGACTCCAAAACCCCAGGGGTCGACCTCGAGTTTCCCCAGGTTCTTTCTGCCAGAGGCTCCAGGTGGGGCCATTCTCCCCGGCTGCGGTGTAGAGCACATTCTTTACATCTGGTCCTGTTCGGACTGGCCCAAGGGCTACTGCATGAACTATTTCCTGTTTAATTTGTTCAAAGGCTTGTCGTTGCTCAGGGCCCCATTCAAAAGCATTCTTCTTACGAGTTACTTGGTAGAGCGGGTTTACAATCAGACTGTAATTTGGAATATGCATTCTCCAAAACCCCACGACACCTAGGAAAGTTTGTGTTTCCTTCGTGCTAGTTGGTGGAGACATAGCTGTTATTTTGTTGATCACATCCATTGGGATTTGACGACGTCCATCTTGCCATTTTATTCCTAAAAACTGGATCTCTCGTGCAGGTCCTTTAACTTTATTTTGTTTTATGGCAAAACCGGCCTTCAGAAGGATTTGGACTATTTTCTTCCCTTTCTCGAAAACTTCCTCTGCAGTGTCACCCCACACAATGATGTCATCGATGTACTGCAGGTGTTCAGGAGCCTCCCCCTGCTCCAGCGCAGACTGGATCAGACCATGGCAATGGTAGGGCTATGTTTCCACCCCTGGGGCAGCCGATTCCAAGTATATTGGACTCCCCTCCAAGTGAAAGCAAACTGTGGCCTGCACTCTGCTGCTAGAGGGATGGAGAAAAATGCATTAGCAATATCAATTGTGGCATACCACTTGGCTGCCTTTGATTCCAGTTCGTACTGGAGTTCTAGCATGTCCGGCACTGCAGCACTCAGTGGTGGCGTGACTTCGTTCAGGCCACGATAGTCCACTGTTAGTCTCCACTCACCATTAGACTTTCGCACTGGCCATATGGGACTATTAAAAGGTGAATGGGTCTTGCTGATCACTCCTTGGCTCTCCAGTTGACGAATTAGCTCGTGGATGGGAATCAGGGAGTCTCGGTTGGTGCGATATTGCCGCCGGTGCACAGTTGTGGTAGCGATTGGCACTTGCTGTTCTTCAACCCTCAGCAACCCCACAACAGAAGGGTCCTCTGAGAGACCGGGCAAGGTAGACAACTGTTTAATGTCCTCTGTCTCTAAGGCAGCTATGCCAAAAGCCCAGCGGAACCCTTTTGGGTCCTTGAAATATCCTCTTCTAAGATAGTCTATGCCAAGGATGCACGGAGCATCCGGGCCAGTCACAATACGGTGCTTTTGCCACTCATTTCCGGTTAGACTCACTTCAGCTTCCAATACAGTTAACTGCTGGGATCCCCCTGTCACGCCATAAATACAGATGGGCTCTGGCCCTTTACAGCTGGATGGCATTAGAGTACATTGTGCACCGGTGTCTACTAGAGCCTTATACTTCTCTGCGTCAGACGTGCCAGGCCATCGAATCCACACAGTCCAATAAACTCGGTTGTCCCTTTCCTCCCCCTGGCTGGAGGCAGGGCCCCTCTAGTCCTGGTCAGAATCTTCATTTCTGTGTTTAAAAGACTGCCTGCTAGAAGTTGGAGCAGCAAACGTTTCAGAGAACCCCTTTCTCACGATTGTTTTCTTTTGCAACTCACGTACCCGTGCCTCTAGGGTCTCAGTAGATTTTCCATCCCATTTTCTCATGTCCTCTCCATGGTCACGTAGGTAAAACCACAGGGTGGTGCGGGGTGTGTACCCACCATATTGTCTTCTTTGCATGGATGCACGTTTACCCCTAATAGCTGAGACGCTGGTTTGTACAGGTGGGGAAGAAAATACACTCTCTTTAAGTTGCTGGACCTCTTCAAAGAGTTTCTCCAAAGTATTCTCTTTTAGTTGGTGGCCACTGGTTTGTTCAGGTGGGGGGGAAGATAAATCCTCTTTAAGTTGGTGGAACTCTTCAGAGAGTTTCTCCACAGCCGAGACGCAGGCCTGTAGGGAAGAGGAGAGATTTCCTTCGTACTCCCGGAGTTGTTTAGCCATGTCACCCACTGTGGGATCTTCACCGTTTTTCCAGGTTATTATTGCCAATGTGCTGGCCCATGTTGATGGTGCATTCCGTACAAACTTCCGCCATATGGGTCGAGTACACTGGACTTCATCTGGATCTGTGGATGTTTGTGCGTCGTCTAAGTCCTTATAAATTACTTCCCGTACGGCTAATTCCCTCAGGTACTGAATTCCCTTCTCCATGGTGGTCCACTTGACTGGTACACATACAAGTTCTTCCTTGTAGGGATACTTTCCCTTCACAGCTAACAGGAGACGCCTCCAGAGGCTGTGAGATCGTGCTCCATCTCCAATTGCTTTGTCAATGCTTGCATCTCTAGCAAGGGATCCCAACCGCTTGGCTTCCCTGCCCTCTAATTTCACACCATTGGCTCCAGTGTCCCAGCACCGGAGCAGCCAGGTGACAAGCTGTTCACCTATACAGCGACCAAAATCTTTTCGCACATCTCGTAGCTCACGCTGGTATAGGGTTCGGGTAGTTACTGTTGACTTACTGACATCCTCATCCTCATCTTCATCCTCCTGCACACTTGATGGCCCAGCCTCGTCTTCTCCAGACCCAGACTTAGCAGAAGACTTTTTGCGTTCTAAACGACCTGCGTCTCTATACCACTTTTTCACCTTTTCTACAGGGGCAACTTGCACTGCTACAGCTCGCCTCTCCGACCCAGCCACAGGGTCTGCCACAGGGATTGGAATACCCTCTGCAGGGTCAACTTGCACTGCTACAGTTCGTTTCTCCGACCCAGCCACAGGGTCTGCCACAGGGGTTAGAGTACCCTCTGCAGGGGCAACTTGCACTGCTACAGTTCGTTTCTCTGACCCAGCCACAGGGTCTGCCACAGGGGTTGGAGTACCCTCTGCAGGGGCAACTTGCACTGCTACAGTTCGTTTCTCTGACCCAGCCACAGGAGTGGGAATGGCTGCGGGAGCTGGAGCCGGGACGGCTGCGGGAGCTGGAGCCGGAATGGCTGCGGGAGCTGGAGCCGGGACGGCTGCGGGAGCTGGAACGGCTGCGGGAGCTGGAGCCGGGACGGCTGCGGGAGCTGGAACGGCTGCGGGAGCTGGAACGGCTGCGGGAGCTGGAGCCGGGACAGCTGCGGGAGCTGGAGCTGGAGTGGCTGCAGGAGCCGGGACTGGAACGGCCGCAGGGTCTGTCACTAGGTTGATAGTAGCATCAATTGCAGCTCGATAGGCACAAGCCAGACCCCAGCACGCCACAGTGATTTGTGTCACTTTGGAACTGCCAGAGTCATGACACCTTTTTTTCAAGCATTCTACCAGTTTTTTAGGATTTTGCAGTTGTTCAGGGGTGAATGTCCAAAACACTGGAGGTGCCCACTGCCCTAGAAACCTGCCCATATCCTCCCACACTCCCTGCCACTCGCAAATATCCCGCCTCAAGACAGATCTCCGGATGAGATTCCTAAGTAGTTGTTTAACCTTAAACAAAACCTGAAGCGCATTCAGGAGACATAACAACAAGAACATGCTGGTCTGAGTATCCCAAGGATATTCAACATCTTGGAGAGCTACCGTAACTAGCTCGGGGGATAAGAGGGTGGTGAAGGAGGAAGGGAGAGTGAACAGGTAGGAAAAAATATCTTCCCCTGTCCCCTCCAGAGACTGACTCCCTGATGAAAAAAGGCAATAGGTGTAGTTGCTAATAGTTTCTGAGATATGGTTTCCGAAGTATAGAGTCGACGACAGTGCTGAGTACAAATACCAGATTAGAGTCATGACCAGATACTTCATCATTTCATAAGCCATCGTTACACCACACAGTACCATAACAATCTTAAACCAGGGCCCGGAAAGGGTAAACAGCACGACAGGGAGCACATACAGAAAGTAACTTGCTATAAAACTCAATTTGGGAAACAGGCACAGCAGACTTGAGATTAAGGCAATCAACATTGTGACTAGCAACTATTAAGCAGGTCGAATACTTATACCAATTTTAGTTTAACACACTCTGGTCAAATCTGTCGATATCTCAACCCTTCGAGCCCCACGTTGGGCGCCAAATGGGCTGTTGTGGTTTAGCCCGGCTGGCAGTCAAACACCACACAGCCGTTCGCTCACCCTCCCCCCTCCCTCTCCGGGATGGGGGAGAGAAACGGGAAAGTGAAGTCTGTGAGTTGAGATAAAGACAGTTTATTAAGACAGGGAAAAGAATAACAACAATAATAATAATAATAGTATTAATAGTAATAATGTGTACGAAATAAGTGATGCACAATGCAATTGCTCACCACCCGTTGACCGATGCCCAGCCTATCCCCGAGCAGCCGGCCACACCTCCACCCCGGCTAGCCACCCCTATATATTGTTCAGCATGACGTCAGATGGTATGGAATACCCCTTTGGCCAGTTTGGGTCAGCTGTCCTGGGTCTGTCCCCTCCCAGCTTCTGCTGCATCCCTAGCCTGCTCGCTAGCAGGACAGAGAGAGGCTGAAAAGTCCTTGGCTTGGTGTAAGCACTGCTCTACAACAATTAAAACATCAGCATGTTATCAGCGCTCTTCTCATCCTAATCCAAAACATAGCACCCTGCCAGCTACTAGGAGGAAAATTAACTCTGTCCTAACTGAAACCAGGACACAGGTATTTAAAACACTTAAACACTTTAAAACACAATTCTGCCTAAAACTCCTAAATATGTTTTCGTTGGTCTCCTCAGAGTACTGGAACTAAGAGCAAGACAGACATCATAAACAAGATCACCGAGTTGTACAGACCTCCCAGTCTCCTAAATGGAGTTGGAGTCCCCTGCTAGGAAATGCTGTGTGTCATATTAATCTCTTTCTAATCTAAAGATTTCTAAAGATCTCCACCTTAAGAAAAAGAATAAACAAAACAAAGCAAAAAAGCTACCATGGCTTCCCTCCTAATGCATGTATTTAGGGGGCTATTCCAGAATTTATTTCCTCAAACAACTTGTAATCTTCCAGTTTCTGAATTAAATTTATTCATGTTAAACTAATACCCACTTATTTTGGAGTCAGCATGGCCCTCAAATCAGACCTTTCCTTCACAATATTTATGTTTGATATTTGCAAATTTCACTCCCATCTCTTCTTAGCGTTTAGTTTGTTAGAGTAAACAAGTCAAGCACTTTCAGTCCAACATCATTTGCAGGCTCACCATCCTCCTGTTTTTCTTTTTTTTTTTTTCCTCCACTTGTAGCTGATCTATTTTCAGTTTGTTGGTTCTCCTTTATCTTGAACCTCATGTTTCTGTTTGTTTCATCTCAATCTCAATAGCGCAAGTGGTTCTCTCTTAAAATTATTATTATTTTTTTTAAAGTAAAGCCATTCTTCTAATATAGCAAAGGGGTCATATTTTGCCCTTTTTGCAGATGCTTCACAAGGGCAGTTTGTAGGTGCACCAGTATGCTAAGACCTTCCCTCAGTCACTTGTTTCTAAAATTAGGAACTGAGTGGAAAGACCAGAATGACAACTGAGGTGCAATGACAATAAAACCAAAAACTAATGACACAACTAGAATCTAAGAGCAAAAGATTTTTTCAATAATGTATCAGTCTTCTTTTTGTGTGTGTGTGTCCTCCAACTTTATTTTGCCAGTGGATTATGTTTCCCTACTAATAGTGTAAAAGTCATTAATGAAAACATTTATGAACGTTACTCCCAGTGCTAGCCCTCGAGAAACACTAATGATTTCCCTTTGCTTGATATTTTTTTTCTTTGTGAAGAGTTGCATTAGCCAATATTTTGTCCTCCTCAATCATTTGTTTCTTCCTGTAATTTCTAAATTAAAACACAATCATGTAAAAATGTGCTGAAGGATAAATAAAGGTGGTGTACCTTATTTTCACCTGGGAAAACTCATGATTTCAGCAGTGGCACACAAGTACATGAGAAAAAATCTAACCCCAACTGAAAAGTAGCAGGGACAAGATTCCAACTGTCAGTGGAAGCGAAGAGCAAGGACTAAGGATAGCAAAAGAATAAATGAATTAACTTAGCTGTTAGCACTCTGTTGGAACATATGAGGTACTGGCCCTTCCACCAGCAAGGCCACATGCCATGCCATTCTTTCTGCTGTGATCAGAACATCGACAGAAGAAAATGAATGGTACTGGTGAACAACTGGGTCTCACCCCTATAAAGAAGTCACAATGTAATCAGGATATGTATTTTGAGATGAAAATGCCATGTCCTTCAGTTTAGATGCAGGTTATAGAACATAAACGAGAACAGACAAAATGAGAAATCAGCATACTTGAACAGGGGACATAGCGCAAAGGAGAATTGCTGAAAATGATACAAAGGTCAGGCATGGTGGAACATGTTCAGCAAAGATCAGAATGAGAAGCTACATGTAAGGTGGAAGAAAATAAGTGATGGACTGGAGGAAAAGAAGAACATGTGAATCTGTGTCCAAAAGGACATCCTTTTTTTAAAAAGTTCATAATGAATTCACCGGTTCCAAGTCTCAGTTGCCAGCAAGTATCTCTAAATCTCATTGGAGGCTGAAAAATCTAAATTACTGGTCCAAGTGTTATTGGTGTATCCAGACTGTGTCTGCTTTCCCACTGCACAGTAAGAAGAGAAACCAACACCCATGGGAATAGCTAGCTTTGGGAAGGAAAGTTAGGGACGTTGGCAAGGAGGGAATGGTAAAGTGCTCCAACAGGTCCTTCAGACTGGACATTCAGGGGAACCAGCATCAGAGGTTATATCATAGAGAGTCCTTGGTCCCATAATTGGGAATTACAAGGGGAGACGGCAAGAAGTGAATGCACACAAAACTGCAAAGCAAGCTGTAATGTATACTTGCACCACAGTACAGAAACATCCAAGGTCAATGTGTTTCTTTTAAATCAAGGGACAGAGGTCTAAGGCCAGGTTGTATGGGGATTTGAGCAACCTGGTCTAGTGGAAGGTGTCCCTGACCATGGCAGGGGGATTGGAATCAGGTGATCTTTAAGGTCCCTTCCAACCCCAACCATTATATGATTGTACATTTCAGATATAGCAACCCCAAAAATGATCTTATAGTTGCCATTTCACTTCTTTCAGTATGTGTATTTAGCTTGGATTTCTAAGGAAATGCTGCACGCATGCACCCATTTCAGGTGTATACCTGTTAGGCAAATAATAAACAGCAAATTTAACTTCTGAAACAGATGACCAAATTGGTTAGAATTACCACAAAATTTGACAGACTGCCACACAGATGTATTCCCAGTGAAGAAAAGGATGGAGCACAAGTATAATCTTCAGTAAAATAAAAAAATGTAGATAGTGAGGTAACACAAATGGCCAAAATCTAAAAAAAGTAAACCCCATTTTGACTTTATATCTCTAAGATAGCAGAGGCTGAAATGTCCAAGGCACAAGCTTACTCATTTTCCTGTTTATAGACCTAACTATTTGAGAAGGAATTACAACCAAGTAACCGTATTAAAGCACTATTAATATTACAGTCACCCACTCCAGAATCCTGAACACTCAGAATCCTGAAAGGAGGTGCTGGGAGAAGCCTATTTTAAGGCAATCATATACATATATACTGGATCTTTCCCATATACACTCTTATATCTAAAGATCTATACATTTAAGATTGTGCAGGTATTGTTCCTTTGATGTTTCTTATCATGAAAGTTTGATTGTGTAACCTTAAGCATTCTTTAGACAAATACAATAATTTTATATTCCTTGCATAAAGAAAGCTCAAAAACCCAATCACCTATCAGAGTAAGTAATCTAAATAGAGTTGCATGAATTGAACAATGCAGTGAACACTCTTGTATACCACAGCCATCCAAGACAAATGGTAATAGCTTATTTGCAGTACAGTTGGAATGTTTATTTTCACTGGAATATTTTTTGATACATTTCTTACATTCAGGTAAACCCTAAGGTATTCCAATCTTCTTAAAGAAATATTCTTACTTCTAAAATGGAATTTGTTTCCTAAATAATACACAGGTTTGCTTCCAAATTTCCATTTCAAAGGTTCAATTAATTCAAGTGTAAACTATAAAAGCTATTCATCATCAATCTGACTTTATCAAATCTGAGGGAAAATAGAAAATTAATTTTCTCCTATTCAAGTTTTAACAGGAGAAACAGGTTCGCATCAGATGAAAGCTTCCATTCTTTACAGGGTTTTCTTACATCTGTCCCTGGCATACAAATGAAATTATGGCCAAAAAAAAATGTAATAGGTTTAACATCAAACTCCCAAAATCAGTCATTTAACTGAACTTGGTCTTTCACAAATGACTCAGGAAAAAAAAAAAAAGATCCAGAAAATAAAGCTTATATTTCGTTTTAAATCCTTCTGGATGTATGATAGACAATCTTCAAAGCTAGCAGAGTTTGGATAAGGTTTCCTCTGAATTATCCTAAGCTTCTTTGATTTATCTGAACTGTTGAAGGTCCAGTGGTTCTTACTCTTTACTATTCCTATTTGGCACACTTTGCTGTAGGAAGCACATGTTATGGGTCTGCAGAACTCAGTGCTCCTTATGGACCAGTAACCAGGAGAAACCACAGCCTTGTTTCTTGCCATAGTTTGGCAGCTCTAACCGAAATTCAGTTCTCAACATACTGATTTCCCCTTATGGGAAAGAATGCAATGACTCAGTGTATTGCAAGGTGAATTAAGTAGCTTCTGTTATATCTTTGCTATCTACATTTCATGTTATGAATATTTAGTATGAAAAATATGCCAGTCACAATAACTGTTTCTCAAAGACACAGACAAAAATTTAAAGCCCTTAGCCTTGACCAAATGAATGAAGGAGTTCCCAGATGTTTGTTACCAACAATAGAACATTAACACTGGAGAATACTTGAAAGTCTGTCAAAAGATGACAGTCAAAAGATGGGGATTGGTCTCTTCTCCCAAGCACCAAGTGATAAGACAAGAGGAAATGGCCTTAAGTTGCACCAGGGGGAGGTTTAGGTTGGATATTAGGAAAAAAAAATGTTCAGTGAAAGGATCGTGATGTATTGGAACAGGCTGCCCAGGGAATTGGTTGAATCACCATCCCTGGAGGTCTTCAGAAAACGCGTATATGTAAAGCTTAGTGACATGGTCTAATGATGGACTTGGCAGTGCTAGGTTAAAGGCTAGACTTGATCTTAGAGGTCTTTTCCAACCTAAATGATTCTATCAATAGCTCTGACAGGAACACACGGTCAGAAAGCACCAAGTACTAGTATATTTCTCAGACCAGTGGCAAAAAGGAGGGAGGGACTCTGTGGACTAGAATCCTGCTAGCAGAAAAGTAGTTGAAATGTCTTTTCTTTTCATGTTACTTGGGCCTCCCCATACCATTCTTCACTTGTTCCTCACCAGAAATGGTCAGAGATATATCTCCCAGACCCTGACGCTATATCTGAGCCTCACACAATCTCAGCAACTGGTAAAAGTCATGAGTTATACAAATGTGTAAGAAAAATAAGTCACTTAAATTGCCTCACATTTAGCAGCCTCTAGCTTCTTTCCATGTGTGGAAGGAAATTAATGAAATTTAAACTAGTCCAAACACAAAATTAATGCTGAAGCTTCATCACAGCTTATTTTGCCTCTATTTTTTCTGCAACTCCAGGATTTTAAGCTACTCTATAATTCGGTCTAGGTTGGCTGTACTAGTGAGTAAGAATAATTCACTTTGATGAAAAATTCCCTAAGTAGCTCTAAAATTAAACAATACAGAGTATAATACAATCACAGCATCCAATAAATTTCATTATATCTTTTTTTTTTTTTTTAAAGAAATGCCGTGACCACATCATAATTAAAAATGGGGCTAGCCAAACACCAGGTAGACCAGAAAAAACGCTCTTAAAGTCTGAAAATTATTCTGATAAGACCTACACAGAATTTACAAAATCTGCAAGTACTTACAGAGTACCAAGATACTTAGATACGGACTGGTCTGGGGCAAAATTACAGTAGAAATTCAGAAAGTTCTGAAACTTGGCATTTTACATTTGAAAAGTAACCAGATGATTCTTTGAGAGTCATGGCTAAGCATCAAAAGTATGAACTTTACTAATATAAATTGTGTAAGAGCTGGAAATACAGAATGGTTTCAGATTTTTTCAAGCTGAATTAAACTCTATATAAACGTAAACTATTATACTTAAACTCAATTCGTTTTGAGTGAAGTTTAGTAAGATTTTTCCAAGCGTTTAAGACTAGTCAAGCCCCTACCAATGTTTCAAATCTTAACATACACTGTTGGAAACACTGATATCCTTCCACAAACAGTTTGAAATGTGGTGTCTACCACAAGAAAGCAAACTATCCTTCCCTAACAGTAAAGGATAAAGAGCCGGATTAAAAACAAGCAAACAAACAAAAAACAGTTCATATTAGAGTGCATAAATAATATTAATAATAGGATAGAAATAAAGTTCTGTGATGCTCTGGAGCAAGCTGGATCCAAAGCAAACTGCAGCTTGCTTTGCAGTAGGACTTAAACGCTAGGGATGGTGGATTATTCCCCAAGTTTTGTATCATGGTTAGCACATCACAAAAGTGCCTGAGCCAAGCATATTAAGGGGCTTCCAGGCCTGTATCTCTTTTTCTCCATGCTATTTTCCTCAAACCAATTCAGAAGCCACATAACAGGGGAAGAAAAAGGAGAAGAGGGACAAAGGGACAGATGGACAGGAGAAGGCGGAGTGTGGGTCTAAGTGTCCTTAGACAAGGATTTTTTTCCCCCCGTCCTCCATCCCTTGCATTTTTTCTTTTCTACCATTTTCTTTAGCTAAACTGCATGTTTGACAGGTGATAACACTAGGTTGAGAACCCATCTTCAGGACAGATGCCAGATAACATCTTAGATCAGTGAGGTCACTAATTAGTTTCCTGACGATCATGCCTACTATATCTTCACAATAAAAAGGGGAAATATCGTCTTCAAGCTGAGGAATCGATTCAGCTAAGGAATCGGATTTTCCATAATCTACCTTCCTCAGCAAGCAAAAATTGTCTAAAACAAACATTTAACAAAATGGTTTATGGTCCTTTGCTATATTCATAAAACTACAAGACAAGATTAAAGATAGCAAAATTCCAGACAAGAGCCCCAGGAACTTTTCATGGAGCAAGCAAGACTATTAGCAGATGCTAGTATCACATTAGGGTAATGGAAACATAAGAATTAAATACTACTTTTAAATAAACTGATCTCAATTTTTCATCTGTATGAGCTATTAAAGAATCATTCATGAGTTTTCTTAAGCACTTTATATACATATATGTAAAGGAATAAGGGTTCTCTGTTTACTGTTTAGAAAAGGAAAAACAATGGAACTTTGCAAATACAGTCATGGAATTCATTATCTCACACAAACATGCAATTAGCTGTCTGTTGATCCAGTAACATTATTTAACCTCCATCAATATATACAGACACTGGATTAGAAATTTGAGATTCTGATAGAATATGTATTTTTTATCAAGAGTTATAACCTCTGAGCAGCAACTGGCAAACCAATAATCTTTTTCACCAGCACTGAAAATAAATCCAGCCAAGGACAGTAACTGGCCAACCATGAAATTGTGCACTTAAGCAGACTTCACACTGACAACAGAAATGCCAGATGAAATTTATATAGGCCTGCTAGTACCACATCTGCTGAGTCTTATTCTCCAGAACCTTCTTACCCAAAACCCATTTGTAATGAAAGCAGCAGTCTATCCATTTGCTGTATCAATGTCAGTTTTCAGAATCATATTGATCAAATTCTTGTTCCCTGAAGTTTAAACAGCAGAAATTATTCCCCTCATTCCAAACCTTTAAAAGAATGGTGGCAGCTTACATTACATGTGAATGTCAGGAACAAAATAACTACCTCAGGAACTACTGTACCTTGTCAGTATTTTGAGGATTTGTGATAAAACAGAATGTACTATAAAAACAACATGGTATGCAAGGCTAGACCATGAAAGAATTTATTTTAGGGCAAAAAGTATTCATATGTTTGATTTAGAAATAATGTGTTATTAATGCATTTATATCATTTGCAAATACTATTTAGCAGAGAGGAAATCATATTGTTTAAAAAATGGCTTGTTTTCTTTATGAAAATGGAGATTGATAGCATCGGATTTCTTTTGCAAGTTTGTAGTGTCCTTTTTATCATTTGCTTGGAATGCAAATGCTATGAATACTGGAAAAGTTCTGCATTTTTATCTACTTAATTAATCTGAAATAACACCAAGAAAATTCTCAACGTTCTGAAAATTAATGTTTCTTCAATCCATTTATAATAGTGGTTTCATAATACACATAGCATTTACAGAAGGTATGGAACACTACATCCTGAATAACATACAAGCCTTGGACAAAATTTTGTAATACAAATATAATGCAAATGATGTACAAGAGCTTTAAGATGAAAAAAGCCACGAGCAGCTCTGTTACAGGAAATACATACTGAACAAGGTCTTCTCCGTTTATGCCTCCCACCTTAACATTTAATGAAAGAGCTAGTTTTGCTTAAATACAATTATAGTTTTCGTCAAAAACAGCCTTTTCCCACCAAAGATCAGTAGTCACACATCTAACTACCCATGCTGTATGCAAAACTTTTTGCAAAATAAACAATGGAAACAGCAAAGCACAGATTTCTAAGGCTAAAAAGACCCAAGTTAAAAACTAAGCTATAGACAAAAAAGGGAAGCAAAAGAAGTAGGAAGAGACTCATAAGCAAAAGTAGCTCAAATCAGTGCCCAAAATTAAAGATTTCTCCCAGAAAAGAACTCTATGCCCTTCCACATGTTCAGAAGGCAAAAATGCTGCCAAAACTGTGTTCTTTCTTGGTCAATAAAACAAACTTCTGTGCTGTGTTTGGGTTTATGTGGCAAGGTTTTGGCAGCAGAGGGGCTGTGAGCAGAGCTTCTGTGAGCAGAGCCCAGCAGCCGCCCCATGTCAGATCAGAGCCAGCTCCAGACAGTTGCCCCCATTGCCCATTCACCTGCACTGCTCAGGGAGAGGAGGTAGAAGAGGGTGGACAGAGGTGAAGGTGTTTTTAGTTTGCTTTTAGTTCTCACTGCTCTAGTCTGCTAGTGATAGGCAATAAATTACATTAATCTCCCTTAAGATGAGTCTGTTTTGCCCATGACAGTAATTTGTGAATGACCTCCCTGTCTTTTTCTCAACCCTTGAGATATTTTTCTGTTGCTTTTTCTCTCCCCGTCATTTTGAAGAGGGGGAGTGAGAGCACAGCGTGGTGGTGCTGGGCTACCTACTTGTGTAAAACCACCACAACTTTCCATTTAGCTTTATAGTTCAATAAATAGAAATAATTATGATGAAACTTTTTTTTTTTTCTCCCCACAGGGCCAGCTAGCTTTTGACTACAAAAGCCCAACCTACTGGCTCAAACACCATCAGCCCCACAGTCCACACATGACCTATGCGCGTTTTGTAATCCCTTGCTGTTGACTACATGATGTAGCAATGTCAGATCACAACAGCCTGATTCCCTGATCCAACAGCTGCTAAGTTGAGTTCTTTTCCCTGGCAGATTTTGCTATACTACCAGGTGTATTAAGTGTGGGGAGTAATGTGAAGCCTTCCCTCTCTAGGTCCCAGCTGATCTGCAGTGAGGACAGGATTAGGTCTCACAGACCCTACAGTGTAATCCATCCTGGGGATAGTTTGGGCACCCCTTGCACCCTCAACGCAGCCAAAGTCGGGGGAGTCGCAACAACCTCACTCCAAGGTTATCACTAAGCAACAATCTCTGGCAGTCTTAAAAATGGCTTTCAGTATACAAATCTTCAAAGTAAGTTTCAATAAACCTATTAACCAGGCGTCAACACCAGCAGAAAAGTATACAAACTGTGTTAAATTGGATCCTAGCACATTTTTAGTAGTGTAGACAGGAGCCAGTTGGCACAGCAAGAGCTAAATGACAGATAGAAAGTTATTTTCAAGAAGGATGTCATTATGGTTGCATTACCCTCTGCAGTTGATCACAATACTGAATTCTTTATGGCCTCATTCAAACATCTGCAACAGCAAAAACAATCTCCAATGACATTTTAAACCAATCTAAGATAAGAAGAGGAAAATATTAATAAACTATCTATATCAGACCTGCCAGTTGTTATACTGTTATTTTTAAGAGTTTCAATTTACACATTCATGTAAGTGGGGCACTGCAGTCAGCAAAGTGATACTGATGTAAATGGAAGGCCATCCAGGCAGTAAGTAGCCATTATCATTTCTGTTATTACTCAGTAATAGAATTTGCAGTCTAAAAATGTGAAGAATATCTTTAGTTCTTCTAGCTGTCTTGCATCCCGAGAACCTTCAGCAGAGGTTGCATTTCTCTTTTTTTTTTTTTTTTTGGCACAGTCCAGTGCAGTCCACCTCTGGCTGTCACAACAATTTCGTAATTTTATTAGGAAAATGAGTTGCCAGATTCCCAAGGGACCAATATTTCATACCAGCTTCCTGCTAGAAAGCATGTGTTCACACCATCAAAATGTTACCGAAGTTTGTGGGACCAATCGAAAAAAGAAAACCAAAATCCAAAACCAAACAAAAACTCCTGCACGGCCCAAAGGATCCGTAATTTAAAGTAAAAACTGCTGAAGTTAGAAGCAAAATGTGTATTTTTCAGATATCAATAATAAGCCAATTATATTTCCATAGCTTTAGAGTCCCTTCTTTCTCTCTTTCATAGTAATATTTTCATCCATAAAAAAGAAATAAAAACCCCTCAAACAATCCCTATTAACTTAAAGGAAGTTTACTAAGATATGTAATTCAAATTATAATAACTACTAATGACTACATTAAAATGAACTGGAATACTAACTGTATCAAAATATGCACATATGGAAATTTACAATAAGTGTTCTTTTACCTTTGGATTTTATAAATTTTATCAATACAGATATTGATTTCCAGGAACATATATCCATGGTGATGCAATCACCATTTCACAAGGGAATTTCCCATGTTTCATTCTATACAACATGTATTATAAGAACTGTTTCAAAGTAGCTTGCTTGCTATGCCATCACACCTTTATTTACTTTATAGTAAGTTGTCCTTATGTCCGAACTACTACAAGCATTACTGTTTAGACACCACTAGCATTCTTAATTTTCTGCATCCCTTGAAAAGTTCAGTGGCATGTGTATATTTAAGTCTCAGATTGCATTTACCAGAAGGCACCCACTCCTGTCCATGAGGTGCTTTTCATCTATTTGTTTTTATGCTGTAATTTAGATTGTCTCAGAAATTCTGTTCAGATCTGTAAATTAAAAAAAAAAAAAAAAAAAAAGTTATTTACGACATTTCTCTCATATTTTTAACCCTTACCAGGCCTTCAGAAACAATTGCCAGATTGGCATATCAAATACCATGTCCTGTACTTGACTAGATGATTTCTTGTTACAGGAGAAATAATGGGACAATTGCTTTTCTGATGTGACCAGGCAATGAATACATTTCAGTTTGAAATCTTCTGAATGTATCTGGTTGCTGCCAATTGATCTAGTAGAATCAAATCCTTCCTGGTCCAAAGCTTCCAAAGCTGTCAAGCTGGAATTAGATAGGTGAAGTCTCTAAGTCTCTAGGACAGATGATCTACTATGCCAGTGCTAAAGTCAGTCTGTCAGGCCTGATATACCCTATTTCCAGCTGTAGCAGGGACTGATATTTGAGGAAAAAAAAAAAAAAAGGCACCTTCAAGATTCATCTGGCATTTGTCCTTGTTTACAGGTGGGAAGTCCTTCCAATCCCCATGTAGGCCAGTGTCTGAATCCTTGAAGCATATGATTTGATTTTCTTTACCATCTTTCTTACACAGTGCTGTGTGCTAACATTGTAGAATTAAAATGGAGGTTAATGTTCCGCTGCTGGTATGTAAGCATAAAAGGGAGGCATGAAGTGAAAGCGGAATGAGCTTACACATCATATTGAGAAAGATTATACATCCTTAGCCACCTTGAACAGCATTTTACTGAAAAAGCTTGAAACTGAAATTTGATACAGACTGAAGCCATAATTTGCTCTATAAGAGCAGAAGAACATTCTTTGTACAACAACACCACAAACATCCTTTTACATTATAAGGAGTTAAAGCAAGTCTGTTTTGGTTCTCTTAAGTATTGTTGGGAGAAGGCATTTTCTCAAGAAACTAATGAAACTACACAGTATTTTGCTCTAATGCTTTTTCCCAAAGCACAGTGCAGAAAGAATCTGGGATGCTGTGTTCTGTAAAATCTGCAGGAAGAAATTCTATTAACTTTGTCAGATTGAACCTTGCTGTTGGTATAACTAAGTTTCTACCCTACTCAGCCTGACTTTAATAGCAGGTCAATTTCATTAGCAGAAATAGGAAGGGCAATAACAAACAACTGACACCATCTCCATTGGGACACTCCATTCACATCACACTTTGCAGTGAAAACCTTTCTGAATTCTACCTAAGGAACACAGGTAAGATAAAACCGGCATCTACACCAGTACATTTCCTGGGCCTCTGTAATCCACCCAAATTCCATTACTTGCTTTCAAATTAAAATAAATAAAAAATAATAACTAGTCAGATCCTCTCATTTAGGAAAATAGCTGGAGGGAAATGCTTGTGCTAGCCGAAAATAATGGCACAAGAAGCAGAGTTGAAATTAAAACGTTCAAAGCTTATATTCAGAGGGAATTCCTGAGGTTCGTTTTTCAGCTCAGTATGCTTGAAACTTAGTTACCTACAGTTTTAGCTCCTCAGAGTACTTGCCTAATAAGTGTGTGAAGGTGTTTTGAGATAGCAGGATTTCAAATTGTTTGTTTAGATCTTCAAGTATACTATGAAGCTGCATGTATTTCTGTATCAACTGCAGTGTCTCACGTTCTTAAATAAAATAATAATAAAAAAAGATATTACATTTACCAGATGGAGACAGATTACATCCCAGATTTCTTTCAGTGAATGAGTCTACATGTCTGGGAACTACGGATTGCAACATATTGAAAGGGGTCTTAAGCAGATTTTGCCATTCAGCAATACAAAGACTATTCCAATATAAGAGAGATTTTCCTGTCTCCACTCCTGATTTCTAGTTCTGAATCAAACTGGTGCATTTTTCTGCTTGCTCTTGTATTTCTCATCCTGATTCTTATCACATTTTTTTTCCCCTTTCAACACTAGCTGCAGAGAAGAGCATGGAAGTCCTTTTATGAAATAAAATTACAGTGTAAACTCCAGAACAGAGTTTAACCTCTGGCTGTAAGAAGTTACAAAACCTAATAAACTAACCTCTTCCCAGGTATAAGCACTCTGCTATGATGCAGGAACATGAAAGAATAAATGTCATAATCGTAGACAAAATCCCACATCATGCAAAAGCTCATAGTTACTTAACAAACCTAATCAATATCAGGAAAGTAGAAAGTCGCCGGGAGCAAAATCAGTGTGGAATGTGATGGGGGAAAAAAAGGAAGGCTCCTATGAGCACATCTGCAACAAAGCAAGACCAAAGAAAAACAAAGCTTCTTGTTAATCAGGGTGAGAGACCTAGTGATGAAGACAGACACAAATAGGCTTCATTACCAAGTTTCCTCTCACCTTAGCCTTTAGAGGAGCAGTCTATTCTCAGTACTCTTGTTCCTGCACCTAATGGCAGCATCTCAGGGAGCAAAGAGAGCAAAGTACCACCCACAAAAGAAAATCAGTGTGGATAGGAGGACAGCCACCTGAGCACACTGGAAATACATAAGTCCACAGAACTGTCTGGGACTCAAGGGCATTGAGAAAATTAGCCAACTTTGCTTTGGGGCTGCCATCATCTTTGAAACATTGTACCTTTGCAGCACAACTCCTATGGCTACAAAAGGTAGCTTGTTTTCAAAGGGGGTGAAGGAAAAGGAGTGAACATTACAAAAGCCATATCCAAAGGTTTCCTGTTGCAAACCAGAGCAAGTATTTAGTCTCTCCAGAATGTGGTTCCCCTCTCGTACTGGTAGCACACCACCACTGGTCTTGGTTGCCAGAAAGCACTGCCATAACACAAGAATTACTGCAGAAACCAATGCTCACCTGTGACAGAAAGCAGCCTTTGATCTGTAAAGCAGCCCCGACCACAGCAGTTCCTCAGTGCTGTCCTGCTGTCAGGTGTTGAGGGGAAGAGGCAGCACAGAATGCTGGGCAGCAATAGAACAAAATACGCATGCACATAGTGCGACAGAAAGCCCAAGCTTTCCTAACAGGCAGAATAAAGTCCACAGAGAAGCAATACCATCTATTCCTTACAACCTAAACGGGAAATTTCCCCAAGTTCTGGAAGCACCAGGGGCTGAGAGAATAGGCAGACTCCCAACCCCTCACACATTCAGAACTTCCTTCACCTTTTAGATAAGCTCCCACATCTGAAATTCTGACAAAAACTGTAACATCTATAGTACTGACTTGCTTACTGAAATATGGGTTCATTTACTTCTTTTCAGGGGACGAATGTAATATACATAATTTAGTTAACACAAAGTACTGCATTAGAGATGGACCCATGCTGCACATTAAGGTACTTCAGAGCTGCATCAGCAGGGGGACAGTGCACTTAAATGAGAAGTGGTGGTGAGCAGAGGAATAAAATGTCAAAAACAGAAAGCAGCAATACTGTTGAACTATAAACAAACAGAAAGGGTTCAGAAATAGGATGCAAATAGAGAGCTGATGGTTTAATGCAGACAGAAAGAAGCTTGTTAGATGTCAAGTTCATTTTTTTCTCTATCCATATATTATGTATATCACTACACAGTGTTAAAGATCACAGTAATCTGGAATATGTATATTCGATTTTAACATCAGAATTTTGAACACTTGATTATTACTATATAGCACCATTATTATATACTAATTCTAAAACATATTTAACAAAAAGTTTTATTTCCAGTATTTGGGGGAAAAAAAAAAAAGTCTTGTGTTTGTCAGGAACGGGAAAAGACAGAACAAAATCCAAATTCCTTCAGGACCTCTACAGAAGAGTTAATCTTTCTGCAAGAAGTCTTTAATGTCTTCAAACAGTCATTCTAGTATGCTTGAGAACCAAGTCAAAAGAAAAATAAAGAAAAGTCCATATATTTTTATGTGAAATACAGATTTATTATTATTATTATTTATTTTTTATCTGCCAGACTGTTAAACAATATTTCTGATAGAATGCATTAGGTCTAATCACTTCTAAACTGGTAGTGCAGTATTTAGGATATCAATTTCATTTCATTCTGCTCAGACAATTTCAGAAGTTTCATTTAACAATTGCAATGAAAAAAAAAGTACGTTATGTATCAGAATCTATTCACCTTTTATTCAGTGAATTTCTAGCCTGTATCAATTTCACATTAGTTAACAACTTCACACTTTTGACAATTCCATTTGATTAACACTGACTCAGGTAAAACTTATGTTGCCTCAGAGTAATTGTGAACAACTTTTTAATAAAGTGCAGAAAGTGAACAATTGCAAAATAGTTAATTCACAAAAAGATTCAAAGATACTTTTTCTTAAGTTACTCTAGTAGAGCCATCCTATTCTCCTTTGCTTGCACACATCCAACTTAACTTTAGTCATTTTGCTTTTTTTTTTTTTTTTTTTTGCTTCATTTTGCTTTTCAGGTTATGGGATCTGCTTTTTTCTCCACTTAGTTATTAACTGAAGAATTCTCTACTTTTTGTTTTATCTTGCTCATTTTGTCAATCAGTTAGGAACACAAAGAAAGACAAAAAGAGAAAACCCACGTTGAATAAAACTTGATTCTAGTGGTAAAGAAAAACAAGCATGTGTGGATGACAAAAATCCTAAATTTGAATTCTGAACATTTTAATTGTTGAAAACCTCCAGAGAAGGAAAATTCAATCTGTTCTGAACATCAAAATTTAAGATGGAACAAAGTTCAAACTTGCCCCTGCTTAGTTGAGGAGGCTGGACCACTGAAGGTCACTTCAAATCTAATTTATTGTTGGATTCTCTGATTATATCCTAGCTTGTGTAGTTTATCATAGTGCCTGCTCAAAATATCAGTGTCAGATCACAGAACTCTTTCCAAGATGTACCACGATGTAAAGTTCTACTTTTATTCCAACCTCAGTCAGTATAGATGAGGTATTTAAAAAAAAAAAAACAGTTCCTGACTTAAGTTCTATTTAGCTCTATTTAGCTTATTGCATTGTTTACCTTGAAAAGAAGTAAGTTATTAAAAATTAAATTTTATTTGTTGTTTGGGACAATGAGGATGAGCAAACTAAAAATCACAAACTGTTACAGAGAATACTAAAAATCATATGACTTATGAACATATTCAAAGCAAATATGAAAACCTTTACACCAGCTGTTAACTAACATTTGAAAGCCAAATTAAGTGAGTTTGGAAAATAATGCACCAGATGGAAGAAATATGTATACCCAGAGAATAACTGTTTCTTTATCTGCCATTTTATTTTACTTTCAGACATGCATTTATCAACACTGAAGAAAACTGCCTTGCTTTATGTAACATCTTGAAATAATGTACTGTTCTTTGTGCCCTGGCCATTTTTTTCTTTCACTGCAGGAAAGAAAAAACTAACAACAGAAGTATACAGAAGGGACATATTTATTTTGAGTATAAAGTATCTGGTTATGACCAATTACTACATACATATACATCATATATGAATATAGCTTAACTTATAAGAACTTCTAAATAAGTAACAATTTATATATAATTACTTTTTAACAACAATAATTTAGTCCTACATTTGGGATATTTTAGATGTGCTGAACTATACAAAAATCGATTTAATTAGCAAGTATTTAGGATATATCATGCAGCTTTGCCAATACATGCTTAAATACAAAATGCATATGCTGAAAATAATGCTGTCAAACAACATATTTAACTGGAACCTGACAGATAAAGTTGTACCAATGCAACATGTGCTAATAGATAGGAAATAAAGATGTCTCAAATT